>NW_009593933.1:0-25049 GCF_000690535.1 Cariama cristata | reverse complement strand
TATATATATATATATATTTATTTACAGTAATAGCGCTCTGGAAAACTCCAGAAAGACTGAAGAGCTAGTAAAATGACAAGATATAATAAGGAACCAACACCTAAGTAACTCAGGGCGATGTGTTTTTCTTTCAGACTGATTTAATATCTTGATTTTGGGTTGTGGCTTTTGAGGGGGTTTTGCTATGCATATTCACTCTGAAACCTTTAGGAGGAAGTTTCTTAATTTTATGCCACAGATCCTCAAGGTAAGAGTAGCTAAGAAAGAACAGATCTTATACTGAGCTATTCAGTTTTTGTTTTGCTTATTTTTATAGACATGCAGAAAAGAGAATAATTTAAGAAGAAAAACAAATTAAAAGAAAAAGTAGCCTGTATCTGCAGTTACAGACATACATATATATGGCAAACAACTGTGTAGGAAGGCAAAAATGCAGAGCTGTACAAGACAACCTTTTGTGAAGAGAGATAAATGCTCATCTGGAAACTTTCTAGGGCATTAGGCCAACTCTTGTTTCAGTTGTTCTTGCTTCACCATTTGGACAGGTGCAATTCATCACATCAGGCTTGAAATCTCACGAGCTAGGCACTATTCCATCGAAGTAAAATGTGAAAACCAGAGGCAGGCTTTTTGCAAATACAGAGCTGGAGGTTGAAACTGAGAGTCATACGAGTTTAGATGCTCTGGATGTGCCTTCTGAGTGCATGCCCCAGATGGCTTGTTTGACTTTCATTCTCCAAAAGGCAGACCTCCAGCATTCAATTCCTCTCATTTCATATCCTGGTGCATTCATCCTTTTGTTTCCAGCCGTATCAGCTCTCTGCATATATCTATACTGAAGGCATTACGGTGACAGTACTGGGTGAAAGTTATTCAAGTCAGGTTTAAAATATTCAGTTCAAATATCCTGCTTGAGAAATCGAGACATTTAGCCCACTCTGATTTCCATTCTGCTGGGCTAACAGCTTTACAAGGAATAGCCTTCAGTGGAGACTTCAAGTGGGATCCCAAAGCACTGCTGCAGATATTCTGGATGCAAACCACTAAGACCCTATGACTAAAGACTGCAAATTTGTTATTACATGTTTTTGAGTACTTGCAGTGTTGAGTCCTTTTATGAAAAGGCAGCATTTTAGATCTACTAATTCAGTGATGTAGCCATCTGTAAGCGTGAAGTTTGTTGATAGGCCTAAACTATAGATGACATTACCCATCAGGTTCCAGTCCTAGACTAATGGATAAATTACAAACTGTGAGGAAACACCTACTATGCTAATTAAAATAAGATGCAACAGGTTATGATTGGTTGACCAGGATCAATAATATAAATAAAATACTCAGCAAGAGTTCTTAATGCCACTTGATATCACAGCTGTGTAAAGAATTTGAGCTTTGAAAATAATTTAAAAAAACAGTAACTAAGTAGAACAAATTTGAAAGTAACATCAGCGTTGTGACATCTACGCACATTTTATCTGGGATAAACAGAGCATTTTGCAGCAGCAGTAGCATACCAGAGCAGCAAACGCACACTATAGTGAGGGTACAGAAATCAGTTTTACCAAACAGGAGTCACTTGTACCTTCACTTCGTAGCTCTAATCTTGCACTACTGTTAGCATTTAACTCTCATTCCTCACTGCTACATGATTTCTACATGCTTGGGCTCTACATCCTTGCAAGTAGTTCAAACACATTAAAAAAAGAAAAATTGCCCACAAATCCAGGCTTTCATATATTGAGGTTTCTGGTCCTGCACAAAGAATAGACTTCATAGCTGATATCTCTAGGCATCCTTGGCCTTTTCAGGAGACTGGATTTCAGCTGTGTATTCACAGTAAGTGGCAACCCATAATCTAGCCTGGCATACAAACAGTTAAGGTCAAGCCATGATTCAGGTACTCACAATTCAGCCTGGGCTCCCGGCTCCCAGTCCTACGATAGCCATTCTACCGGTGCAGCTTCACCTGTCACTGGGCGAACTCACCAGCAGAGCTGTGCAATTCACAGATTTCTTTGGTTTGCTGGGCAAAGGACAAATAACATAGTAGTAGTTGTTAACCTGGACACATTTCAGTAAATCTGGAACTAATATTTACCCCTATTTTTTTCCTCTGAGAGCATATCTATCCTTAATGAAAATGTACATCTACTTCTCCTCTTATCCTCATCTATTTGTCGTCTGAGAGTCTTGATACAGATTTAAAACTAAGAGCAACAATGCTACTGCCTGACATAGTATGTGTCAAATATATAAGTAATCATATGATAAGTGGTCACATTTCTCTATTCACTCCAAATAAAAGGCTGTGTTATTACTTTACCATGAGCTCAAGGCAAACATCCTGCGTTGCTACTATGCTCCACAGGCTATCCTGTTGGAAAGTGGGAGATTCAGAAATTAAGTCCCTTAGAGCCTTCTTCCTCTTGGCTCTCCTATTTCTTTGGAAAGAGGTTGTGTGTCTACTTTCAGCAAGTGCCTACTCAATACACCACATATTCTCTAACGTGTGAAGGCCATATGTTAGAGAACATGTGTAGGTGGCACACTGGATAAAACCCCTGCCTCATTTCACCTCCTCCTGTTCAGTTACAATAAGCAGATGACAAAGCAGTTCTGTGCAGAACGCTTTCCTTGTTGGCCCACAACCCATGAGCGAGTGCTCTATGAGAAGCCACTCTTTGAACCTAGGAAACTCCTATTAAAAAACAAGGTTAACATTTTCTATCATGAATATCCCCTGAAGATACTCCAAATGGTAGAAAGCTCCATTTCAGACCACAAACACAATAGTGTCTCTAAGACAGAACGACTAACATTTAATATGTCTGAATTAAATGTTCCAATCACTGACTCTAAACTACATCTACTTAATAGTTTGGAAAGGACCCATGAAGTACCAACTAAAAATCTGATTCTTTAAACGTTATTGATTTTTTTTTTTCTTTTAGAATCGCCTTCAATTTAGAGACAGCTTCTCAATTTCCTCCTTTTACATTCAGCAGCTAATTAAAAATTGGTAAGGAAAAAGCTTCGCAACCCCCCTCACCCCTGCCAAATTGCAATATTCTGTTCTTCCTTTGAAAAGACAATTTTACAGATGCAATGATCGATTCAACACAGCAGCTTTTACACCTTTGCAACAAGGATTTGCAACGGAGTTTAGCTCAGTTAAAGATTATTTTAAGCTCACTCAGCATCAATAGCCATAACATTTACTTCAGCCTCCAAAATCAAGCAAATAAAGACGTGAAGAGCCAATATTCTATAACTCAAAATCAAACAGGCAAGTAAAATGCTTTCACAGTTTCCAGAATCCCAGGGAAGGTCGTCTGTGCCTATTAAAGTCACTGGCAAAATTCCCATCAAATTCAGTGCAATCAGAATTTCATACAACTTCTCCTGCTAACTGATCACATTTAATCACAACTTCATAAAAGCATGTGGTGTTTCCCATACAATTCATCATAACATTCAGCCATGCCTTGAAGCTAACGTTCCTTCTAGGATAAATAACCACATTGTTCTTCCCCTTGTCCCAGAAGATTTATTTTTTTTTTTTTTACAGCAGTTGCATTTTAATCAAAGGGAAAACTGCATCTCTGTTCTAGAGAGGAAATGTGTATTTCCTAAATGGGAGGGCCAAATCCTCTGCTCTGCAATTTTACTGAAACTCAATGAATCTGGCCCACACATTCTTTATTGCTATCTAGCACTATACTGCAATTTAGAGTGAAAACTGTTAACTTCTATCGTCAGGCCAATTTATGTATTATCAGACAAAACTGATGTCTACAGTGAATTATGGGTATAGGAGTCATTATCTTCCAGGAGCACCTTGAAAACGAGATGTCTAATCTCAATAATGTAAGTTTCCTGGTTAAATAAATCCCCTGTGCTTAGTAATTCTATGCATTTATAGAAAAGATGTCACCCCCCCACCTCCTCAGACTTTAAAAAACATTTTAAAGCCTCAAGGGGATTTGAATCCTCACTAAACAGAATTGATTTCTGTACTTACTACTTAGTATTCTTAATCACACAGTTCATGCATTTTTGTTATGTAATGGATTGGGAAATTCAAAGAACCAGCCTGTTTTGCAAACATTTAGCTTCCCATCACCCCACTTCCCTTTTACTTTGATGGCTTTTTTTTTTTAATATCAAGATGACAGTCTTATGAAGCACACCCTGCTTGAAACAGCTCCAAACAATCAACGCTGCCCTCTAAGTTTGTAGCCCCCCAGGCCTTGCGTGAGCATTTAAGAACAGAACCTTGAAAGGCCAGCAGAGGTTTTCCAATCCACTCTGCAAGAAAGATTGCCTCTCCACTTTTGCCTATGAGAATTCAGGTTAAGGACTTTAGTCATCTATTTCTTCCTTGAGAGCCTGATCCAAAGCTAAATGAAGCCAAAAGGAATCCATCTATTGATCTGACCACTTCTGGCACCTTAATTCAGAGTTCCTCTACCAATTTATACGCTAAGTCGGATAGAGCCTGAGGACAGTCTTTCTAACCTAACTTGCACCTACTGCCTGTGGCCATAGGCACCCACTTCTGCTCCCACGCACCTCCTTACCTTCAGGAGGTACCCGGAGATGGCTGCTGACAGAACCAAGCTCCAAGTGAAGCAGAAGGAGTCAGCTGGCTCACACAGCCCCCCGCACCTAGACAAGTAGCCTCTAAGCAGAATGTACTATTTGGTCCATACCACCATCGTATCTGCAGTTTTCTGGGGTGGACCTGGTTCCCAGTCAGCCAATTCAGACTTGCATCTGCCTATATTTGTAGACACAACACCAGATTAAAAATATTCTTCTGTCCTTCAGGAGTCTACACTGAGATTCTTGGGTCCTGTCTCTGTTCTCACCTATACAAATTGGGAGTAACTCAGTGGAAGACAGCAAAGCCACAGTAGTATCTAGAATAGAAAACCTAAAGCCTAACAATTTCATTGGTGGGCACCTGGCTTATGTTTTAAGTTTCTTATCAGGTTTGCGTGAGTCTCACTGTTTTGGAAATCAAAATTAGGGTCTCAGAAAACCCCCATTCAGTTTTCATATATCTCATGGATCCTTAGCTCACTTAGATACATAGCTGCTACCTGTAGCTTATTCTTTTAGAAATCATTCCAGATAAATTCTGCACCATATTTTGACCACACTAGTTCAAAGTCAGACTCAGTAGCTTTTTAAAGCCATCTTCCTGATAAAAAAGCAGTTCTTTTTTACAAGCAGAGAAGACCACCAATCCATATAAGTTATACATTAAAGGTTATACAGTTGCTGTTGTGTCAAATAAAGCTTTTCTATAACACTCTGCAACTTAGGTTTCAATCTGTACTTGGTAAAATACAGTGATAAAACCTAATGTTCTAGACGAGTTCTGAAGTGTGAGTACCAACAGATCCAGGAAGTACAAAATTTGCTTAAAATACAATAGTCCAAACACTTTAGCGCTGCAAATATAGCCATGAGCTGGAATCAACCCATAAAATAGTTCATGTTGCAGCAAGAAATACGTGCTGCTACACAAAGCACTTCTTCCTACCTTACTATTTTACGATGCTTAACAGCTCCACGCTGATTGGACAGACCCTTTATATTCTTTGGAAGTTACTCTGGATAGAGCCTTAGTTGGTAGATGTTAGCAAAGCATCATTTTTTTCATCTGAGTTATGCCAGCTCATCCAGTGTCACCAAACAGTTACACCCATGTAGCTAATTTTTGCGACAGTGCTATTTTTTTGAGGCAAGGATACATCAACTGATGCAGTGGCAATTTGAGCTGTTTACATCCCTGTGCATGTGATTGCAGAGCCTCCAGCTTGGAGTGTCCTCGTTTTTAACTATCCACGACCCTGCTATACTGTCTTACTGCCTCTCCATGTGTTATAGCACTTTCCTTTACTTCTACAAACATACCATGCCATGTGAGAGACGAACTGTATTTGCCTCTTAGGGCCCCTTTAAAAAAAGTGGTCGTTCTCATGCCCTATTGCAACTCGTGCCTTTGTGTACCTGCAAAATATGCCCCATCTGTACTCACTGTTCCTGGCTGCTATTAAGGTAATCAAATATGCAGAAGAGGCTGATATTAAGAGGAAGAAGTCTGTACGCTGCTGTCAGGACATGTTACAGGACCAACACGTAGTGTTCTAAAATATTTAAAATTTAAATGCCTCTAAAAATGAAACAAAATTTAAATTTGATTATCACATCGCAGTAAAAAATTGCATCAGCTACACACTGTGTGCACCAGTCGCATTAAACCCAGGTTTATACAGTGGGAACTGTAGATGCCATCTGCAGCCCTAGAATAACCTTGGCAGCATACCAGCACATACTCATTTCTGTGAACAGCCTTGCTTGCCGTAGCTGAGTCCTCATGGTACCTCAGACTGCCAAATTGTCTCAGAGCTAGTAACTGGATATTATCACTCATTTAAATCCATCCTAGTTAAACAAGATGCTTGGAGTTGGCAGTTCCTCAAACTTTATTAAAGGTTGAGTAGATAACCTTTCTCGCCTCTCCCTGCCCCGATTTAGCAGAACACGATTACCTCAGGCAACTCACCAAAAGCCTGTGATGGATAACTTGAAAACTGCAACATACATGAAAAAAACAGTAGAGAAAAAGATAAAACCAACCACCGTTGAGAAAATTTCAGTGTTGTTCTGCTTTAGAGTCTTTCAACAGGATAATTAATATCACCCTAATGATTTATAGACGGATTGAGAGGGGAGACAGAGGGGAAACTGCAGAGCAGTATTTCTGTATTTGCATAGGAACTTCTACCTGGATAGCCTAACTTCTTTTAACTTATGAGGAAAAGGAACAATTAGGATGGTTCTTGAAGACGACTCGCATCCAGAGATCTGCAAAAGGGGTACAGACAACAGATACAGTTACAGTTCAAAGACTTGTACATCAAAGAGTGACCCATTCCCCTGTGACTCCACCTGCTCTTATTTCACTCATATTCTTCAAAGCAGGATTCAATGGAACAGATGACTTTTATCCTGGACAACCATGGAACAGCCAAGATTTACTCTATATTGAATCCAGACGTGGTTCAACAACCTGTTACCCTAATAACACTCGAAAGAAAACACTGCTGTATGCAGAGACTAATGTCCATGAGTAAGATACAAATGTCCATCAGGTATGCAGAGACTAATGTCCATGAGTAAGATCCAATTTCCATCAGAAATAGCTTAGTGAATCACGTACATGCTTGTTTAGTGCTACAAACTGGTAGAAGCAGTTTTACCCAGTATAGTGTATACATAGGACATCAAAAATTACTCTGCTAGACGTACATTCCCACCCTCATCGTAGGCACTCACGGAATCACGTACATGCTTGTTTAGTGCTACATCTGCTAGAAGCAGTTTTACCCAGTGTAGTGTATACATAGGACGTCAAAAATTACTCTGCTAGATGTACATTCCCACACTCATCATAGTCAGTCACATGGTACCATTATCATCAGATCTAAAATTTAACAATCTTTAGCACAGTTATCCTTACAATATCTCTATGACAGGGAATGGGGTACTATTCCCATGTTATCATACAGCTGAGCTTGTTGTCTGTATCACTAAAAAGCATAATCATATACATGTCAGTTAGCAGTCACTGATGATAGGATGTCTGAATCCAAAACACTGATTTTCAAACCTGTAGTTTAAGTTTCTTCCTCACTCTTAAAGTGCTTAAAGATACTTAGAAATGTAAAGTCTGTCTATGAAGAAATCCAGATACTGTAGAATTCTTGACAATATTGAGCAGCCAGACAACTACCCTACATTTAAGTTAAATCACGATCTATAATTCATGCATTCATGTCCCTATGTTACCTCTGTCATTAATCTGATTGCTTTCCTCAGAGCAAACTTACCCAAAGAAGCTTTGTAGAGAATAAGGGTAAAGGAGTGGATAGGACTTGCCCCTCCTGCTGCCTCTTACCTGGCAGCCCACCAACTGCAGCCCAGCCATTGCAGCATCTTCTCACTATGGGGATTAGGGTTCAAATTTTCTTCTTCTCAAAGAGTTCTTCTCTTCTATGTGATTTCTCCAGCCACCAGGTGAGAGAATTTCTCCTTCTCCAGAACCTTGAATTAGCTGTTCTACTTTATACAGGCTAATTATATACCAGTTGAGCTAAGGAGGCGGGGGGTGTGTGTGTGTGTGCATATGTTTGTACATGACTCTCTGGCCTGGTTACTAGAGCAATCACTTGACAGTGGATACAATTGGATTCCCCAGTCCCAGCTCCAATAAACATTAAATATTAATTTGGTTCAGTAGAACAGAAATGAAAATTGTTGCAGCAAGTAAAATAAAATATTTTTGAGGACTGGCTATAGGTGCTCAGGCAAAAAGTCTGCAGAAGACGGAAATCTGAACCGCACGCCAGAGTTGTAGATTTGCATCCTGAGTACCCAGGGAAGATACTTGCTCGTCCTCAGAATGAAACTGGAAACAGTTTAATTCTCCAGTTAGTTTGCAAACTGTACAGTATATGTAGTACAATTGCCAGTCTCTAATTTTCTTTATTATCTCTAATGCATGCCCTCTGGAGGGACAAAGGATGGCATGCATCTTCTTACTCTGTCACCTCCCTCTGCTCACTGCTTACCTCCTTCCTCCCATCTCTGGGAACTTACAGGTGAGAAACTGTCAAGGTGAGGAAGGAGCCATTTCGTAAAGGCAGTGGGAAAGCCAAATGCAATGAGGTGATGATTACCAGTAGCTTGCTGCTACGCGTAGCATTAGCCACAGAGAAGTCAGATTGCTTTGTCAACAGTGCCTTGCAGTCGGATTCAGTGGATATGGGGAATCTTATTTAAGAGAAAATGATGATACTATGTGAAAATTGAATAGGAGAGGATAAATGTGTGTGCATGTGTCCTAGCCCAGAACTGGAAACTTTTGCTGCTATTACGAGTGGTGTCAGCCGCAGCCATAGCTTTGCTGGGTGTCAGTTTACACTTAAAGACATATTACTTATCTCTCATACAGCAACTGAGGCATAATATATTATTAAGGGATTACATAGTCAAAAAGAAAAAAAACATAATATGAGGACTGGAATTATTTTTCTGAATATGACTAATAACAAATTCAGTTGCTCTTGGAGACAGGATAGTCATCCATTCTTGTCCAAATATCTCAATATACCGAGCAGTATGTTTACTTATGTGGTCTTAAGTACTCCAGAGATGTTTTCCCATTTTCAAAAGATATCCTACACTTGCATGTTACCTGTTGATTTTATATTAATTCTAGTAGTGGAAGATAAGCTAGAGTCCAGCCTACAAAAAGCCCGTGGGAGCAAAGATGAACAAAATAAAAGCCAGGAGATGAGAAACACATCTCTAACAAATATTTGCAGTGGAAACCAAAACGAAAATACCACATAAGAGAGAGATTCAGTGCAGCTGTCTACGAGAGGTCCGGGCTTTTACGCAGAAGCCCTACTGAATTTGAGAGAGAAATCTTATGGAAAATTTTTAAATCAACTTACTAGTTTCAGGATGAATATATACTTGAGGCAGAGAAGTATACATGTATTTATAAATATTTGGTTCCATAAACTGTTTTAAAATAATGTCTAGAAAACCTACGAGTATAGATCTGCTACTCTGTCTCTTATTAAAATCCATATTATATTAATGAGTTCATTTACAAACTGAACGAGAACTCTGTGATGCCAGCTGTTTTACAGAAAATCACAGTAAACTTGCCACTTGAGCATTATAACTTTGGATTTCTAGAAACTCAGAAATCATTGAAAAACTAATGCAGTCATAAAGCTCTGCTAAATCTAAGTGCACAGCTTAAACAGAAGTGTCTAGAAAAAAACCACCAAAGCACACAAGTGAAAACAAACATGAGGGGGATATAATTACAAGGGATAACGAGTCTTTGGTTGTAATCTCTTGCATGTATTGGTATTATCAGCTGAATCTTTGGATAGGCCTAATCCAAAGTCTGCTAAATGTTAATGAGGGTATTTCTTTTGATTTTAATAGGTTCTGAACTTAATCCTAAAACATTTTGGTTTTGTGATATGAAGCATGGCATATAAACACAAACCTTGCATGACATGAAGTATCACAAAGAGTGTCTCGTTATTCTTTATTTGTAATGCAGCAAAAATAGCCTTTTTAGAAATAAAGACTCGGGAAAATAAATTTTTCAGCAGTGCATTTCTTGGGTCTATGCACTTAGATTTTGGCTTAGATGTACTGTGATCAATATTTCCAGGTGAAGCAATTAATTTCCTCTGTTTGGCATGTGAATAAAACTCTTGCAATGCAACTTTGACTTTCATTTTAGTTGCAGTCTGTTATTGCTAATGAAAAAAAATACTTCCTAGCTTTTCTAATGTATCAGCTAGATAAATTGTTAACACTTAAGAACTCTCCAGGCAGTAATGAATGACACAGTTTTCTGTGTTATCCCTGATAAAGTTTAGGATATGGAAAGCAGTTTAATCCTCTTTCTATACTCTCCCATCTGTGCCTTACAGCTACCATAGTAAATTACTACATGCTGAAGCACTGCTTCAGATGCAATTTCATATTTTCAAAGCTGAGGTAATTTTACTCCACAGCGTATTTTTTAATCTGTGTAAAAAAAAGTAAAATGTTTAAGGAAGCCAGGTCAGATAAAACTGTTGATAATAAGAGATGGACGGTAGTTTTCAGTGAAGTAGACCTTTCATAAAGGTTGCTTGGAATACAGAGTTAAGCCAAAGTAATCACTTTGTTTACAGAAAATCTGCAATGCAAAGTGTTACGATTTAACTCAATTGTAATCTTTCCTTAATTATGAGACAGTCTTTATGCAGGAGTAGTTGCTGACAAATACAGCTTGAGGCACTCTTTTTATTGTGCCTTAAATATGTTATTGCCTATGCCTAATGTTTTTTGATTCTGCTTTCATATTACAGAATGAATTTACTTGGTACAGTTTTGCCATTAACCTGTTCAGTCATGGTTAGGGCTCATTTCTTTCTCTGTGATGGAAACTTAAGTTTGTGTTGGATTTCTCCACATTTTATCAGAGGTGCATTTTGCTGTTGTGTAATCATTATGGATAAAGGGACTGATTTAGTATCTGTTGGAGTAAATTGACTGACTCAGTTCAGAGTCTGAGCTAAGCAGCTGCTCCAAGAGTAGAAATGAATACAGAGAGAGAAAGAGACTGATTTAATAAACTTCTCTATCTTGCATTTTTCTGCATCCTCATAAAAACCTACATTCAATAATACCATAGATATCCAGTCTGTCCAGTGCCTTGCTCAGGTCACCATATGGTTGTGGAACAGCTGGGTAATGTTAAACCTTCACAAAACTGAGATTATACTTACAGGAAGCAGCAGATACTTTGAAGAGTCTGCACCCACAGCGTGGTATCCAAGACAGACAGCCACAAATCATCAAAATGCTTTGAGTTCCCCTGTAACCCTTTGCTACTTTGAATTTCAAAACAACATCTTACTACCTATCTAATGTCCTGGGACTAACCTGAAGAATATAGCCCATCCCACGTGATGACCTAAACCCAGATAAACAAACATCTGTCACCTCACAACCAGATTATGGCAATCCAGCACTTTCTCTGAGACTTGACAATTGCTTCTAAGACTACCGAATTGTCAAATCTAAGTTGAATCTCCTGAATTCAGGGTGGAGAAAAAGAGTCTGTGGATTTTTCTTGGGGACAGTTAACCCAGCCCTGCAGAAGATAGTCTGCTGACATTGAAACAGAACTGCTTCACGCTGCGTATGCCAGTAAGAAACTCCTCCTGTTCATTAAATGGCTTTAAACTGGAAGAGGGAAGATTTAGATTAAATATTAGGAAGAAATTCTTCACCATGAGGGTGGTGAGGTAGTGGCACAGGTTGCCCAGAGAAGTGGTGGATGCCCTATCCCTGGCAGTGTTCAAGGTCAGGTTGGATGGGGCTTTGAGCAACCTGGTCTGGTGGAAGGTGTCCCTGCCCATGGCAGGAGGGTTGGAAATAGGTGATCTTTAAGGTCACTTTCAACCAAACCATTCTAGGAGTGTATGATTTTATTTTATCTAAGTCTTCATTGCCACATGCTGGCTGCTGGGATTGCTAAGGATCAGGTTCCCATCTTCACCACCCTACCCACACGGATCTGCTCCTCCGCTGCAGTGTAGGGAGGGTGGTGAGCAAAGAGCACCTCAGCAGACAAACCTGGATTTGTGCTCACCAGCATAGAGTTGAAGACAGCTTAGTAGTGATGGAAAACTAGCCATAGTGGCTAAATTATAGTTGCGTATTGTTGAAAGAATAGTGAAGTGGCACAGTTATGCTACTGTAAAGATGGAAGTTTCAGAAAACTCTTGAAAAAAATAGAAATACCTGAATGTAAGGCGTTCATGTAGTCTTAAGTTTGCCCCTTTGGTTACCTAGTATGATGTTATCAATATTGACAGTAATGCAAAGGATCACGTAGGAGAAGCAGGCAGAGGGTCTAAACCCTGCCTCCGGGAGGGAAGGAAAGCTCACTTCAAAGGTGGTGCCTCAAGAGGCAAAAGAGTAAGTTACCTTGAGCCTGAGAAGGTCAGAGAATAGAGGGAACTGCTGGCAACAGCCTGCTTCCCCCCACCTCCCTCCTCACCGCTATCCCAATGCCCTCCCAGGAACCTGGATGGCAGCCCCTGGGGCTCTGCCACCCGCACAGGCCCACTCCCCAGAGACAGCGTTCGGCTCCCCATGCGCCCCTGGGGACTCTGAAGAACAGGAGTGGGACACCAAAAAAGGAGGAGGGGGAGCTGGCTACTCTTCTGCAGTTTAACTTGAACATCATGTCACAAAATTAAACAACAGGTGCTTCTCAAGGGCATGACATATTGTAGAGGCCTCCTTGAAGTAGGGGAACCGCTCAAGCCTTCCAGCTAAAGTTGACAGATTTTCTGATAACAGAAAATGAAGCAATCTAAAAATACACACTTCCAGCTACCCCTACAACCAGTTACAGGTAGATCATAGCTTGTTTCATAAATGCCAAAGTAAGCTGTCCTGACATCATTAGTCCTTTATTTATCATAGAATCATTATGGTTGGAAGAGACCTCAAAGATCATCAAGTCCAACTGTATACCCAATGCCACCATGCCCGCTAAACCCACTAAACCATTTCTCGAAGCGCCACATCTAAATGTCTTTTGAACACCTCCAGGGACGATGACTCCACCACCTCCCTGGGCAGCCCGTTCCAATGCCTAATGACTCTTATGGTGAAGAAGTTCTTCCTAATATCCAACCTGAACCTCCCCTGGCGCAACTTGAGACCGCTTCCTCTTGTCCTATCGCTAGTTATTTAAGACACTGATAGAAGAATATGAGCTAATCATTTATGAATATTCAAAGTGCTATTAGGACAAACAAAGCATGTAAGCTTGATATGAACACTGTTAATAACCTGATCTAAAGATAATTCATGGTTTCCAGTCCTGACTTTTTTTTTTTTTTAACTTTTTGTGGTTATGATACTACTTGACTATGTGTTGTTGTTTATGGTAATGCTGTATGCAATAGTAATTTAGAAGTATACAAACAGAAAGCAAGCAGATGGCTAGCTAAAAATTAGCTAGTTTTTATAACTTGTCTATAAAAGAATAGAAATGTTATACCTGGTATATTAGAAATTAAGTTTAGGCCTTGGATACAAATATAGAGCAGGACATGTGGTTTTCTTAATGGAACAATAAAATTAGTTAGCCTTTTAGTGAATCGCTGTGTTAGGTTGCAAATCTTTGTAAATACGGTAACAGATATTCTGGAACTGAGCATTCACATAAACTGCTAATGAAGTAGTGCTGGGATGTCTGAGACGTGCAAAATTACTGCTTGAATAACAGTATGACTCTGCAAACATCATAATATAGAAGGGATGTAAATAAAATACTAAGTATATCCAAAACATTAAGTATTCAGTGTATATTCAAAGTATATTGTGGAGCACCAAGCCAAGGGATGGAACATAAGTAAACTGCATGATTTAGGCATAAAAGCAGCAGGGGGTTCGGTCACAGGAGGATCTGTTTCTATAAGAGATCTTTGTCAAGTCTTGTGAAGCCACAGAAATCCTGACTGGGATGTAGGGGTCTTCTTAATAATAAAGAACATTAATAATAAACAGTGTTTAACTTGTATGTCGCTATGTCTACCATGCAAGCGTACCATATTTCCCGCTGATTTTTGAATAACATTCATGGAACTGTTTAGAAGGAAGAGCTGCTTTCAATAGCCATCAGAGATTTACCTGGCCTACCATTATCTGACAATCAACACCTCTTCACTAGAGCTTGGGATTCAGACAATCAGAGTCTCATTGTGAAACCAGAATGTATGACATGAAAAGCTAGGAGAATGTTTAACAATAGAGTAAAATGACAGGTAAGAAGGTTTTGATAAAACTATGAAAAGAATTCTTTTTCTTTTTTTAAAGAAAAATTTGTACTTCCTCTTAAAATGCTTTCCAGGAAATCCTTATTTCCTAATCAGCTCTAATCATAAGTTATTATTAAGTGTACCAGTCTTTTTTTCTCACTCTGACAAGAAAAAAAAAAAAGGCAATTATACGACACAGATGTCACTTGTTCTCCTGAGTGTGTCCAACTGTGCCAAAATAGTATTACCCATAAAAGACGGTAAGCAGCATTTGAAAAAATCGGTGTAACCAGCCAGGGACAGATAACATTTGGGCTCATAAAGAAGAAGAGCAACAAGAAGGAAGAGGAGGGTGGGGGTTTTAGAGGAAGCAGGAGCAAACGAGGATATAGGAGAGCTCCATTCATTCCCTGCCTTGAGTTCATTTGCAGACATAAGACCCAGTCTGTTTTTTGCAGCTTTGTAGAAATGTCAAGAGTGTTGAAAGCAGCATCCATCATTTCACCAAAGGGGACAGGGATTTGACCCTGTTCGTTCATGCATCGGCCCACAGAGCTGGCTGCGTATGTACGCTGTATATGTATATGCACTCTATTAAGAAGACTCTGTCAGAGGCTACCAGAGGGCTTTCAGGAGAACTGTGTAATATTCTCTGAGTGACTCCCTCTGTTCTTTGGAGATGAGGTGTCAAAAGGGCAGCTAGCCCAGACTGACCCAAGAACCCTTGAACACCTTCACGTTGGTTAATGTTGTGCTTTCCACATAGCATGTATAGCCAGTCTATACACCGAGTTAAATAATTGTGGTTAATCAGTGGCGGCCTTAATTACGCTGTTACCGAGCAAATTTAGTTAATCATTCAAAACACATTTGTGAGATTCTGCGAAATGAGCAGCTTACCCTCCACCTTTGTGAAATTACTGTTAATCATTCACTAATGTCTGCATCATCCTATTTAAACCTTCCCCCTGTGGTTTTAGACTTCTTTCTGCTTGCTAATCCATCACAGGGGAGTGATATGTAAACATGCAAATACATTTTTATAGGCTTTTCCTATTTGTGGTCATAGGTTCTATCAAGCCATATTTATAGCCTCACCGAGAATTATTCATAATTCATCCGTCTCACATTCAATTGAATTAATTTAAAGGTATAATTCAATTTAACAAACATGCAGCTCAGTGTACTGAGCAGTGAGACATACTGCAGCTGTTTCAGGCACACTGCACTTCACCCCATCTTTCTGTTTGCAGCCAGCCTTCTGGCTCAGTGGTATTCTTATATATCAAACCAAGTACCACACCAGAGCAACAATGGACCACAACAAGACAACAGCTTTTAAACCTCCAAGCTGTGTAACTATTACCTAGCTGTCCCAAATTTCTCTAAATTCTCCTTCTCCGTGAAGAGAATTTCCTTTACTGTGCAGCTCGCTCTTATAAAATCCTGTTGATATGAACTGCTGCACTCTTTCTCCTAACTCCGTTGTCCATTATAGACAACCCTTTCCTGTGATTTACGCCTCATTATAAAAATCAAATTTCTTGGTTGTCAAAAGTAAATTGATTGCAGCAAGCTGAAGGAACTAACTCCCTGACATACAGAGCCATCACACCAGTCTAAGGGTGTAACTTCAAATGTGATGGAAGGATATCCTATAAATACAGAGCTCTCTTAGAAAGGAAAATGAAAAACTGATTATCAGGTTGAGCGAAGAAAGTGCAAACTGTCTCTCTCCTAACCTTAACCCTAACCACCAGGATGGGCTGAGACTTGGCCCACACTCAGAAGCCATCACCTAGATAAAAAAGCTGTCAGGAGAGAAGTTGTTCTGCAGGATACCGCTCCTCTTGCCAGACCTTTTGCAGCCCCACTACAGCTGGAGATCTAGACATTGTCTCTCTCCTAACACTAAACCTGATCTTCACTGTACTTTTAACCGTAAGCGTAAAACCCTTCCCTTGGCAGACCCCATGCAGCCTCACTCCACCCAGAGCCGCATGATTTGTATCTCTCTTAACCCTTTGCCTAATTTTAATGGTGATCCTAATGGTGGATATGGAGTGAGCTTCAGCTAAGGATGAACAGCAGTGGCCCAGAAAAGAAGTATTTTGGCAACCTATCCCTTCCCTTAGCAACTTCTCTGCAGCCCTACTCCAGTGGGGGATAAAGGCTTTGTCTCTCTCCTAACTCTAATCCTAACTTTAAAGTGAAGGATGAGCTGAGCCTTAACCCAGCACACCAGCCATGGCCCAGATGAAAATGATGTCAAGAGAGAAATATTTAGCAGCCTAATTCTACCCTCAGCACTCTCTTTGCAGTCACACTCCAATGAAAGCTCCATGCTTTGTCACACTCTAACCCAAAAGCTAGCCAGTATCATGGTGCTCACCCACCACTGCCCTTGGTCGCTCCTTTATAGCCACGTTGCAACAGGAGAACAAGATTGTGCCTCTCTCTAAAACTAAACATAACCTTAACTGTTTAGGTTGGCCTTACCTCGGCACTAGCCCAAGACCTCCAGACATGGTACAGATTAAAAAGTAGTCAGGGTAGAAATCTTTTTGCAGCCTACCTCATTCCCTGGTATAGCTTTGCACATCCACTCCAACGAGTGCTCTAGGTTTTGTCTCTGAATCCAAACCTAATCTTAAACCCAACCCTAACCTCAACCTTATTTCTTGGCCTTTTCTGAACCTTAGTTAAGGATACCCTGTGCATGGCTACAGAAAGAAGTCAGGAGATGAATCCACTTCTAGTCCACCACCCTCTTTGTCAGCCCCTTTGCAGTTTGACTCCAACAAGAGTCCTAGGCTTTGTCTCGATCCTGATGCTAACCCTAACCCCAACCCTAAGGGCTGGCCTTTGCTCAGCACTGACCTGGTAAACCTGGTCATGGACAGAACTAGAAAGTCAGGGGAGTAAGGTTTTTGTAGCCCACCACAACCCTCGGCAGCTACATTGCAACCCCACTAGCCTTTATCTCTGTGTCAGCACCAAATGCAAACCATTTTAGAAAATTCAGGCTTGCCTCATGTCCCCTGGGCAAAGCCCAAATTAAAAAAAAAAAGTTAAGCAGAGTAATATTTTTCTAGCCCACCACTTCTATTGGCAGACCCTTTCCAACCCAACTCTATCTGGAGCTCCAGGCTTTGCCTCTCTCCTCACCCTGACAATTACCCTGACAATAACTGTCACAGAGAGATCGTCCTTACACTGGGAACCTCAGGCATGGTCCAGATAAAAAAAGCTGTCAGGTGAGTAATATTTTTGTAGCTCACATCTTCTCTTGACAGTTCCTTTCCAGCCAACTCCAACAGCTCTCCACTTCACCTCTCAAAATCCTAACCCTAATTCTAAGCAGAGAGAGTTCGGCCTTACACTAGGATTCCCTGACATGGCCCTGATGATAAAGTTGTCAGGGTAATAATCTTTTCATAACCTACCACTTCCCTTGGAAGCTCCTTTGCAGACACAGTCCAAAAGAAAATCTAGGCTTTGTATCTCTCCTAACTCCGAAACTATCATCTCCAACACTAAGGGTGGTCTGCATCTTATCCCTCGACCCCCAGGAATAGCCCTAATGAAAAAACATTCAGGGGAGAAATCTTTCTGTAACCCACCACTTTCCTTGGCAGACACTTTTCCAGTCCCGTTCCTAGAGGAGCTCTAGTCTTTCTCTCCCTCCTAACTCTCACCCTATCTATCCCCAACTTTATGTCTTGACCTTGGCTGAACCTCAGGTGAGGACCTCCAGGCAGGACCTAGATGAAAAATTGTCAGGGAATTAATCTTTTTCTAACCTGCTACTTCTTTGGTAGTCCTTCAGTGCTCCACTCCAGAAGTAGATCTAGATGTTGGCTCTCTTCTAACCCTAATGCTCACCATCAGAGCGGGCTCAGCCTTAGATCAGGACTCCCAGGCACCATCCATATGAAAGTGCAGTCAGGCAGTCAAGAGAAGTCTTTCTGTAGCCCCTCACTTCCTTTGGGAGCCCTTTTCCCACCCTGCTCCAATGGGAGCTCTTGGGTTTCTCTCTCACCTAAATGTGGCTTCAGTACAAGGGCTGGGATGAGCCTTACTCAGAGATCCCCAGCTACAGTCCAGGTGAAAAATTGTTCAGTAGAATAATCATTCTGTAGCCCACCACTTTCCTTGGCATCCCCTTTGCAGCCTTACTCCAGCGCTGGACTTGGTTTCTCTCCTAACCTCTCCTCTAAACTTAGGCTTGGACTGAGCCTTACTCCAGGACCCCACTTTCTATCTCTTTCTCTACATGATACCATCTAAAAGGTCTCTGTGAAAAACAAAGAAAACTCTGTGTAACTATTGTAATTGCCAAGTAAGACAGCATTTTTATTTTACATGTAAACCATTGATTTTTATAGCTAATTATTTGCTAAATTAAAATAAGAAGTACAGTACATGTTCAATAGACCTTTCATTGTATCATTCTTCATTGATCTAATCAACCATTCCTCATCAATGCTGAAACCCTACTTGTATTTCAAACTTCCTTCCAACCACTGGCAATTTTAGAAAAGGAACAATTTTTAAATTGACAAGGATATACTGTACGGGCCATACATTTAAAATAAAACAAAGGATTCAGGTTTATGTTTTTCCTTAAAAAAAATAGACATATAATCATAAATTGGTTTTATTGGAAATTTTTCTGTTAAAATTAATGACACTATTTTATTGCATAAAGACATATAGTCTTTCTTACACACAAACGTAAATATTACAGACTCTAGTCCCCAGCACACTTCCTCAGATGTTCTTAATTTTCCTCAGCTATTTTGCAATCTTTTTAAATTTTTTTTTTATTTTATTTTTCTCTGTGTATTGTCAGTTTTAAAACATTTTCTTCTTCTATTTACTTTGAGGGCATGCAAGCTAACTGTTTGAATGCACCAATACTATTAAAGGTCCATAGGCTAGCCTGCATGTCCTGGACCCTTTGTTTCCAGAGGAGTAAAACTACACCAGCTTCTGCAGTGAATAGCAGTGAAGGTATCATATAAGTAAGCTGCGTTTCTGACTGACTCTCACTTCCCCATGCACATGACCAAGAAGCTATTGTCAGTAAGATTGGCACCAGACAGCTTTGGGGCTGAATCTGGAACAAGGTATGAACTTAGACATCTATCTCTGCAGTGAAACACCTTAGCTATCTCATCAAAAGGTCACAGTTAAGTTAACTTCACTTAATATTTTAAAAAGTATATCCTTGTGCTGCCTATATTAAATGGTAGTAGATGATATGTAGAATTTAGAAATTAAATTTTTCCTACTGTCTTTCTGTAGGAAATCTTAGCATGTTTGCATTACCCACATCATTCTCCTTTTTCCTGTACTTGCTTTCTCTCTGTTCATGCATGTACACATGAAATACCTTCCCAGTTTTAGCTTCATTCTTTTCTGTTATTCTTTATCATTACCAATGTATGTTAAAACTTGGAAAAAGGCATGTATTACAGTTACTACTCTGTGTATCCCATATCAACAGAGCAACTTAAATCATCAAAACAAAAAAGCTGAATACGTCAAACGCATCGCATCAACAAACTGAAAAAGAAGAAAGCATTTTCTCTATGTTTTTCTGTTTTGATATTTCTAGACTTATTTATCACAACAGAGGGGACCATATTTATACCTGGATAGGTGATTCTTGGATGAACATGCCCCTTTCAAGTGTTAAAAGCAACCATCCTCTTAACACAGATTCTGACTTTTGTAAAACCTGAAATTAGCAACTATGCCAGGTTTTGGACCAAAATGGTTTCTCAGAGGTCTATTCCCCACCCCCATCATATCTGAAGAATGTCATGGCCTTACAATGGCACGCTTTTTGAACCCTTTCCAATTTCAGATATTTCCTTTCTCTTTTAATACTTCATTGCTTTTGCATCAATTACAGCCTGACCTAAAGCCACGCTGGCAGTGAATGTGATATATAGTAGAATCCATTTAAATGAATTTCTGATGAAAGAATAAAACTGTTAAAAGAATAAATTTACTGCACAGATTTATACAAATCCTGTATATGCACTGGAATCCTCTTAAAGGAAAAACTGATGGAAGATTAAAACGTTAAATGAATTAAAACCCAGCATCCTAGTGAAATATAATGATTATTTGACCTATTAAATGAATAGCTCCACTGACCATATAATGGTAAGTATTCAAATATATGTCAATTTTAAATATGTAGTGAAAAAATGTAAAGCAAACAGTGATCAATAGGAACATCTATTAAGACAATAAACTTGCAGAATAGCAGTGAAATGTTCTTGAAAGGACTTTGCTCACTCAGGCATGAAGCTAGCAAGTCCTTCATTTCTGTTGAGAAGAGAGACTTTTAGTGATTATTAAAAGTTATTAATTGCACAGTATAAATGTATTTTTTGCTTTGCTCAATTTCAACATATTAAAATGTCTGAGAGTGCCATTCTCTTCCCTTCCAGCTGGACTCTCCACTTGTGGCAAAATTTAAGAATCTGTTTCAAAAAAGATACTGACCAACATCTGACATTAGGGCTGTCTGTATTCCATTTTATGGAAAGTATCTTTTAAAACTGTGCCAAATTTGTCATCACCAGGGAAACATACAAAAATATAAATGTTTGGAGCACCTTAACATTTATTTAGCTTTAATGTATAGTCAAGAGCATAGCATATAGACATATTTCTGATAAATACTATGTCCATGTATTCCAATGCTTAAAGAAAAATTAAGCATTTTGCCTTTCCCCATCAAAAGCACTGTTTTTGATAACACTAAAATCCTGTGAAGAGATCCCATTTTGAAAAAAATATATGCTTTATCTTGGGTTCGGTCTGCTCTTCAGGTAACTGGTTTTGGGTTTAAATCTTAAAGAAAAATTAAGCATTTTGCCTCTCCCCATCAAAAGCACTGTTTTTGATAACACTAAAATCCTGCGAAGAGATTCCATTTTGAAAAAATATATGCTTTATCTTGGGTTCGGCCTGCTCTTCAGGTAACTGTTTTTGAGTTTAAATCCCAGATTAAACCACTAAAAACATGCACTCTAAATCCCTTGGCAATGAGTTGAAAATTATTTTATACATCAGCTTCCTACCTGAGAAGAGTTGAGTTCATATTCAGTTTAGGTCATAGGTGAAATGAGTTTGTCAGTTGCAATCTAGTCTGTAATGAATTTATATCTTGATCACAAAATTACTGTACTACCCAATTAAATATTGCCGGAAGGTACTGTTCATTAGAGATGGAGACCCAACAATGGATATTAGAAGCTGAAGTGCATTTTCAGTGTATGAAGAACTGCAAATCCCTGGATAGTCCTGTCTTGGTAGCAAGATGCTATGCATGGAAATGGCATCCTTCCTTCTGTCATGTCTTCACATTTGCACCACTTTGTGTTTATATGACCTTACAAATTTCAAAAATTTCATACCAAGAAATACTATAAACCTAAAGTCACAGCCTCCTTTAAAGAAAATGCTTTGCAGAAATTCAAGGGGGGGGTTAGTGACTACTCATGCGACTGTGATTATCCTTTTGCCATTTAGCTCAAAGGCTTTATTTTTGAAGGATGTATGGATAAGGCAAAGCCTTTGTTGGAGGGGTCTGGCTGGCAGGGAAGCATGCTGAAAGCCACAACTTCCCTGTACTGAGGGAACAAAGAGTATGTGTGAACAGCAGGCCACGAGAAGAATGCACGTGTAAGGGTAGAAATGTATCAGTCCTCTCTTACAAGGGAAGACATCTTCCGCCTGTACCCCTCCTGAAGGCAAAACCAGATGAAAGGCCAGGAGGAATACTTAAGCTCCCTCGATGAGGTTAACTTCAAGTCCTTTGAGTTTCCCTGTGACTCTCCCATGAGCTTCAGTAAAATTTAGGGAAGGGAAAATTTGACTCTCTGACTGGCAAAATGCAAGGAAAATATGTCTTGGGAGATTTGATAGTGGAGACCTTTCAAGGGAGAATTTCTCCTTGAATTTCCCTTGTTACAAGGGTGATATCCCTCACAATGTCTTCCATTCACACTGAGATCTGGGACTACAGAGAAATTTTTAATTTACCAAAACTCCATCCACCATTATGTTCTGATAATCAATACACAGTAATAGCTATAAAGGAGAAAGCTGGAATTAGCCACCAGTTGTCCCTAAAATTGTGTTCTACTGTACCTTAGAGAGCAACAAATAGTTGATAACAGGGAGACACAGAAGATTAACTCCGTGAATACAAACATACTGTGTCTGGGTTTTGCAAATTCGAAGTCTGATGAAGAGATGATCATATTTGAACGTTGATGCTCATGTTAAGATAGTTTGTGAGACTACCTTGTTGAGAAACGCAAACTAGTCGAGAGCTGGGAAATAAACAGCTTCTGTTGACAAGCTGCTAGAGACATCAACCACCGAAAAGAACAGGAGATGGCTGCATAAGAAACAGGGGATGTCCAAAACCAATTAGGAGTCAGCAAAGCTCAGCTAAGAAGCTGCATGAGAAATATAGTTACAGAACCCTGTTTTGGTAATGGTTTTACTGGGCCAGACAGAAAGAGCACTTTTTCTTAATGATGTAGTGACAAACTAGTTGAAGTGTGGAGCACGTTCCAAGAAGCCCTTCAAAGCAAGGATGGAGAGGATGCTGCACATACATGCAAGACTTAAATACTGTTTGAGAGACATACAAGTGTTATCAGCTTTATGGGGTAGCAGAAAAATGTTAATGTAAGGGAGGTCTTGATTGTTCCATTGCCACACATAAATAACATCTTGCACAATCCAATATTCACAGTAAAATCTTTGGCCACACTCCAGAGAAACCTGCATTTCCATCCTCGTCTTTTGGGAGTCCTCTTCTGAAAGACTCCGCCTTTTTAACAGTTCAACCCACATCCCTTTCTAATAGTATAAAAAGGAGAGTCAGCTCACCATAGCTGATTATCCTTCTGATTGAACACTCAGATCAGGTAGCTGCAACCCGTCCTCTAGCCCATTCTTTGTCAAACCCTTCTCTTAAATCCTTGCTTGTCACAGTGGGGAGAAAGACTGAATCAACACAAGAAGGACTTAAACATCTTTTAGCTTCAGGAAAAGAAATAACTGAATCAGGATCTGAAGCTATGAATTATGTTTAGTGGGTTAATCTGATTTAATCCAAGAAAATCAGATTCAAACCATGCTCATTAAGAGGACTTTAATTTTGTTTTGTGTTTTTTAAACAACCTAGGAAACATTTGACCTCCCTGCCAATAATTTATCTGGACTATTTATAAGCGTTTTTGAAGGTGCTGATTACAGTGCTGAATGTCAATAGGATTCTATCTACTATTAATGTTATTACTATCGCTGTAGTACTTTAAGCTGCAATTATGGAGCAAGGCCTGACTGTGCTATGGGCTACACAGATCCAGAGTAAAAGACAGCTACTGTCACAAGAACAATATGAGAGACATTAATAGTTAACATGGATCTACACACGGAAAAATGTGAGACAGTGCTGGTCAGCATGACAGAGGGGAGTTGGATCACCAATGTCTTCATTAGAGAGGAGAATTTTAAGGAAGATTTGAAGCATGATAAGATAATAAATATGGTAATTTTTCCAATATTATTGGGATCATTGCCCACGAATGATTGCCACCATGAGAAAGGTTTGATATGTTTGGTACTTGATATGAACATAATTGATGTGTCAAGAAGAATGAACCCTGAGTAACAGTTCTGGGCACTTCCAAGAGAAAAGGTTTTAGGAAGTTCAGTGGGAGAGGTCTGATGGAGCAAGAGGGGAAGAAAAGTGAAGATATAACTGGAAAAGTAGACCTTCAGAGTTCTAAATAGCACTTTCAATTACACAGAGAGGAGAAAGAAAATGGAGAACGTACTTGTAAAGGCACATGAAGCTAAGGGTGCATATGCAATTTGTATTAAGATAGGAAAGACTGAAGTATGATTGTACTGTGAAGAGAAAAGCTCAAACATAGCAAGAGGAAGGACAGGGTAAAGGAGAGAAAATATATAGATACAAGGCAGACTGAGGACAAAATAGGATGGTATTAAGGCAACTGGAGGTGATTAGAGAAGGAGCACAACTTGGGAACTTGCACCTGAATCAGGGAGAAGATGACACTTGCAGAACCATTACAAAGACTGTAAGGCAATCTGGGATGGGACAGGGAGGTCAAATGGTGATTTCACGGGAGAAAGGCATATACAGTTTTCACTGGAATAAATTGCTGTCAACGTGCAGAAAGTCAAAAGGAGGAAAGTAGAAAGTTTCAAAAGGGGATGCAAGGTGGGAAAAATGTGACTGAGGTTGTAGGCATGGGGTTCAGCTGAGCTGGAAGAGAAAAACTGTTTAGTCAGGAAGACTGTAGAATGGAAATAGAAGAGAAATTCTTTTGCGGTGGCGGGCAGACAGGCGTGGAGAAGCGGCTTTCATTGAAACACTGCAGTGTATATGCACAAGGGCAGGAAGTTGAAGGCTGAAAGTGATTCTGAGTTGCAGCTTGGCAGGGTAGATCATGCAATTAGAGAACACATTGAAAGAACTGACGGTAAAAGAGAATGGAAGGAAAACAACACCTCAATCTAAAAATTAAAAAAAAAAAA
>NW_009593932.1:57007-71624 GCF_000690535.1 Cariama cristata | reverse complement strand
ACTGTCATCAGGGAGCTCTTCCTGAGAGCACTACTGGTAATTACATTTGTCCAGGAACTCACAATCACTATACTGCTGAGTTTAGGATATTTGTGGGAGGAAGGCAAGGGAAGCAGGCAGAAGGATGAAGACATCGCCTCTTACTGGTAGTCCAAAACTCTAAACATTACCCAAGCTTGGTTCTTCCAGAATGAGAGCTGCTCCCCAAGAGCTACTGAGTTGAGATCTCAGTGGTACACCTGGGTGCCACTGAAAAGCAGCAAAGGTAGCAATTCAAAGAGTTTCCCAGGTGGCTCAGCCACCTCCTCACATGCCCTGCTTCTCCAGGTAGTTTACTCCAACAGACTGCAGACATCATGTGTCCCTGAAATGGCAAGCTGGCTCCAAGGGAAGCATCAGATGGGTGAGGTGGCAGGAGAGTTGGAAGCTGAAAACATCTCAACAAGTTTCATGTCCTGCCAATGCTCCACCAAAACCAACACAATTCTGCAGAGCACTTAACTCTCACCTGGTAGGTGTTTTCCAATGGAAAAACGCTCCACAGGCAAACTCATGACCAGATCTTATAAAGGGCCAATTCAGACACGAGTAAAAGTAATTTGGGTTCTTTGAAAGTGGGACTTCCATAAGGACCAGCTAATTGCTTTACTTGTTTCAAAAAAAAAAAAAAAAATTGTTTATTTTTACTAGAGGAAACTCCCATTGACTTTGGCTGACCTCAGGTTTCAGCCCTCAGAGAGGACAGTGTCAGTCAGAAAGCTCTAAATTCTGTTATACATGTGCTAGAAAGACAGCCCTGGAGAAAAGGAGTGGATAATTAAGGAGTGGGAGGTCCTTTTCTCTGGGGGTAGGAGTGAAAGGCAAAGGAGAAACAGAATGAGAGATTTAGTGGCATAAAAGGGTTTGGAGAGCAAACTCTGCTCCTTTGCTTTAGGTGAAATCAGTGTCTAGGCCTGTTCCCTAGGATACTGTGTCCCTACAGTGTGCTCACTCATGGACCAATTTAGCAATAGTCTCAAGTTTTCAGTTCCTGCAAAACAAAAAATCTCATAGATTCCCAAACCCACAAGGGCCAGCAGAGAGTATGGAGCCGGCAGAAGTGTGTAATATAAGAGAGTGTTTGTTGGTAGCCTGGGATAAGCCCAGATCTTAGCCCTGCCTGTCAGCTCAGAAAGCCACTTGTCTGAGCACAATAAGAAGGAGTGATTCACGGTGTATTAATTGTATCACCAACCTCACAGAGGGATCACCACACCGATTTGCAGTCCCTCTCTCCTTGCCAGTAAAACATTCATCTGCAGGCTTTCAAAACACAGGAGGGGAAAGAAAAAAAGAAAAAGGAAAAAAAAAAAAGAGGAAAAAAAAAGAGAAATACAGTACGAGGCACGGGTGCCAGGAGCTGACGCTTGGGGCTGGGCTCGGGACGCAGCTTGTAGGCGGCTTGGTTGTGTGCACAGACAATGACGCAAGGAGGTAGGAGGCTGTGACAGCAGCAGGATGTTGTGATGGTGAAGAATGGGAGGCAACCCCATTCTCCCCCTTCTTTTGCTTGTCTGCCCTTCTCACCAGTCTCTCAGTACGTCAGTCCCAAATTTCAATGAGAAAGAAACTCCTGGCAGGCGCTGGTAGGAAATTGTTGACCTTCATGAGTTGCTGACAGTCTTTAGCGTATTTCCAGGTTACCCATAACGGCGTGGGGCTTGGTGTGGAGGATTTGCCTTCTGCTGAGAGAGCAAGATATGTGAGCATATGTTTTTAGTCGGATTCATACTACATAATTGTTTGAGAGACCCCTAACTAAGACAAGAAGCCCAAGCAGATATTTTTGTGTGCCTCTTTTGACTGATGATGAAGTCACAATGCCTTCAAAAAACAACATCTGGAGCTCCTTTCTGGGCTGGACTAACTGGCGTCAGACTTCTCCCGTCCTGAATCCTGCTGCAGAGGGCCATGAGCATTGCCTTTCTGTCAGGAAAAAAACCAACCAAATGTTAGCAAGGAAACTTTTCTGCATTTATCCAAGTGTTTTTCATCCTTTAGATTCCTCCTCCCATCCACTTCAGTCAGTATTTTTTCTGGAACAAGGACCACTGACAGAAAAATAAAGGGTGGGATTCATCTTGCCTACCCTGAGATATTTTGCTGTTATTTTACCTGTAAGCCAGTTATCTAATCCTCTCAGTAGTCAATTGAGAGAAATGTGTCTCCAGTGAAAGGTTCATTTCAAGGGTTTGAGGATGAGCTGGAACTTCTGAAGATGCCTGTTTCCCCTTGTTGACTCTAGAGGGAGCTTAGGAGACTGACTTGGCTTCAGACAACCATCTATCGAAAAATAAACTCCTACATTTGTTCAGCTAAATCACATTCTGTGTTCTATTGACTAGAATGATGAGAGGTTCCATTCAGTTGCCTGTACGTAGGAACCTGGTGATATTTTGGATGCCCTAAGACTATTACTTCACATCCAGCTAGCACATTAGAAAGACTTGGAAATAGGTCCTACGGTATACCTAATAGAGTTCCATTGCTTCAAAAAACAGAAAAGAGCAGGCAAGTCCTTAGGCTCCTCATGAATATTTGCTGTTGCGTAACCTCATTGTCTCTTGATCGTAGATTTCGCAGCAACTGTGAAACCTAAGACATCCTTAACAGGTCTAAACCTAATAGGTGTGAGTCAGCTTTCCCGGGTAAGGAGTGTCAACACCATTTCTCTGGCTCAGGAGGGAGGTATGCAAGGAACTACAGACATTTCTGTAAGAGTTTTGAAAAGTGTTTTTCTTCAGAACTGGTTGAAAACCCTGTATTTTTTACGCAATGAACAATGGCACTTCTGTTCCAGGTGATGCACTTATTAGGCTGCTCTGCAGCCTGGTGTGTTTGATTCTGACTGAAATCTTATTTAGATTGCTAAAGTCATTTCACCTCTTAATAAAAGTATAGCCATAGTGTCACGAAGGCTGTTTTTACTGGTATAAATTGGGATTTTAATCACTTTATCTAGACCATTAAGGACAGAGCATTACAAATTTGAAGGGTAGTGAAAGCCTCAGTCCCTGCATGAATGTGGTCTGCATGACAAGTTGCAGTCTGTCAGCTAAACTGAAATAGATATTTGGCTGGCCTATTCTAAGCCACCCATAACTATGAGGTGAAATATGTTTTTTAAACATCAGTTACAGTTGGTCATGTGTTTATTGGATGTGTATCCTTGCACCTCAAGCCTATGACATAATCTTCTACAGAGGCACACAGGGACCATCTTGCACACAAACTGCCATTGTCTAACATCCCATGGGATTTAGATGCTCTGCCCAGGAGCAGACTAGGCATGTCATTTGATGTCGTTCGATGGCCAGTGATCCAGAACTTGCCTGCAGGATTTTGCTACCTTCAGACAAAGTTAAACTGAAACTGTAGCTGCAGTTAATTCAATGAACGAAAGACTAATAAAAATAAAGAAGTAAATAATATGAAATGGTTGATATTTAAATTCTGTAAAACAGTGCCATAAAGGATTTTTGATAGGTCAGTTAAAGTGTTTTTGAAGGGCATACTTTATTTGAAGAGAAAAGGAAAAAAAAAAAAAAAAAGACTGGATTCCCAGTGGATTCCCACTTACAATTTTGGGATATCTTGCTTTTAGTTGTGCTGTAAATACTTCAAGAAGAAGCTAAAGTATTTTCTTTGGGTTTTTATCTCTCAGTCTCATTTATTAAAATGGGATGAAAATATTGATTTACTACAGCTGTGGGAGAGACAAGACCTCAGTGTTTTTTATGTAATTCTGATCAAGACTCCCATTTTTCCTCTGCTGCCAAGAGCTGGCATAGTCACTTCCCACGGCTGTCTGAGTTTGTCGTGTCTACCAAAAGCACAGAGATTCCCAAACTACTACTGTCTTCAAGTGATCCATGAAAAAGCAGGTTCAAAATGTTTCCAGCAGGCATACAAAAAATCAGAACACTCGGAATTAGGAATGGCTGGGAAAATTCGGCAACCTGCTTGACCAAAGCCACTCCCCAGATCTAAACTTGGAGACATCAAAACATTAGACTAGCCTCATGTCTTAAATTTCCAATTTTTTAAAGTCCCTTAACTTTAATGTTTTGTGTTTGGTTTCTGCTACTTCTTTCTCTTCTCACTTAAAATACCCTGAAGTGTTTCAAATATGAAAATTGTCTTGATCTGGTGCTGCAAAACATGTCTTTAAGCACATATTTCAGGTCATGCAGACATTCAGACGACCTTAAAGTGGTAATAACCTTTCGTCACTTCTCTCTATTTCCCATTAGAAGTGGGGAATATTGCTGGTACACTAGAACTTGCTCTGTTTACTCTATGAGCCAGCCAGATGTGAGCTGGTTCTGATCTGAAAGTCAAGTAACTACACTTAGCTTGGTGCTGAACCTGAATTATTTCATCTTGATGAGCTGTACCATTTGTTGAGCCATATATTACTGCTAGAAAAATCATATGTGAAGTCATTAGAGAGAAGGGGAGAAAGAAGGAGGGAACGGAGGAGAGGGGAAGGGAGAGGAGAGGAGAGGAAAAAGAAAAAACAAAAAGTAAATTGTGTTTGACACTATTTTGTTTTCTGGTACATTAGGGGTTTTTTTCTTCTTCTTTTTTTTTTTTTTCTTTTTCTTTCTTTCAAATGTTGAAAATAAGGGAAAAAATTTTTTCCTTTAGCTGACCTATGAAAACCCAATGCCAATGCAGTAAATGTTTTGCAGGTGGTTAATCTGAACAATCTCACTTTTCCATTTCAATTGGTTTCCTGTGTGTTGCCCAGTGAAGCAGGAAAGAGAAGGATCCTTCCAGGAGGAAGAGCACTGCAGACCCTGTCCAAGGTTCTAGCCCAACTTCCCTCCAGCAGCATTCCCTGATACCCTTGCCTCACACCCAAGATTTATACTACAGCCATCTCAAAAGTGGCTTCAGGTCGCACTGTGGTTTCAAGTCACACAACTGAAATATGGTCAGACACCTTGTTCTGGGATTCAGAATCAGCAATTATTCTTTGTGGGTTTACCTTCATAAGAAGTGGCAGTCTTTCTCCAGTGAGTTGGCTAAGGATGGGCAAAGGAGAAGAAACTAAAAGTAGGGCATATTTGTTCCTCCAGTTTCTACTTCACCCCCATTGTGGGTTTTCAGATATTGGGAAACTCAAAATAAGGGAAGATCTAGACCAAGGAAACAGCAGAAGTCTTGGCAAAGGACTAACTAGACAAATCTTAAATGACTAAGTGTAAACAAGAAGAGGCAAGTAGCATTTCCTTGCCAACGATGACAAGCTTGTACAGAACTGGAAATGGAAGAGGATGTTCAGATAGGATTTAATGATTAGCACCGAAGTCTGTCATAGCTGTTTCTTGTGAGCTTACTTCTGGGCCTGGGATATAAAATCCTTTTAGTGACTGAATTTTCACAGGGCACACCTCTGTGGGAGTAGCCCTCTCATGATCTGGAGGGGGTTGTGATACTGCTTCCTCAGTTGCCTATGTCTGTTTCTTACCAGCAGATCTTTGGTCCAGTACTGCTTCCTGGTTCTTCCAAAGACACTGTGAAGATCTAGACATGCATCCTCCTCTCTGCTGAGGTCCATCCCCCTAACTCTAGCTACTGTTTCCTCAGACTTGCCATCTGACATGTTTTGGTATGGGCTCCCTAACCTATCTCAGGTAAAAAAATCCATTTCACTAAACCTCTGCTGCTTAACCTAACCCAGCTCATTTTTGACTAAAGTGAGTCAAAGAGTGATCACATGGGCAGATTCACTGGTAAACCTGAAAGACCAGTAATGTCCAGTGGGGCGGGACTGCTTGGCACCTCAGGTAGTCAAACTGCTCTCGGAAGTGTGGATGTGTCCTGAATCACCATCTGAAAAGAACTGGTGTTAACTTCCCTCTATACCTTACCTCACAAAGTACCCATACTCCTCTGAACAGAAAGGTCCCATATCTGCATGGGTCCTAACAACTGAAATAGAGACTGCTACCATCCCTTCTCCATCTCCTTGCTTCCATGGATGAACAGAGCCAAGGAACTGCAGACCTCTGAGAGATCTACACTCCACATGCATGTGAGACAATTAGCAAATATATTTTGGGCAGGAATTCCCTTTGGATTACCACACTCCAACTGTGGAGTCCATCATGCCACAGGTTCCTTCTTTCTCTGGAACCAGACACAGTCAACAAGAAATGACACACTTCTAAGTCCTAGTCTTGTCACTGACCTTGCTTTCATCAAGATGTTACACTAGATAACCTCCTGAGGTCCTTTCCAACTTGGAAATAGGTTTATAGTGCAGCTGGGGAGAAGTTTCACTGAAGTGCACGGGAAGGTCATTGGACTGCTTAACACAGGCAGTTGCATTCAACCTGCAGGGAAAGGGCGAAGAGCAAGTAAATGCAGTAGGCCTGAATTTTTTGCTCTGTGTTTCAGAGTGGTGCCTTTGGAGTTGTCTGCATCCATGGGAGATCTACAGGGAACAGCAGTTTCTTCTGAAGAGTGCAAAGTTCAAGTACATTTATGGCTTCACTGAGGCTTTCTACCAGTGCTTTGTAGTTTCCAATAGGTCCTGAGTAGGTCCACACACCACTGCAAGGACATGTGAAAGATTATTTGTTGCTAACTAGACCTTCTGTTCAGTGAAGTATCTGTTGTGTAATTAACATGTGCTTCAGGAGAATGGCCCATTTACACGAAACTAGATTGCCAAGCTTTCTAGGGCATTTCATTCCCTGGCTCCTTTCAAAGCTCAGCTTTTACATATAATGTGCATAGTCAGGTTCCAATACTTCCCCTGCATTGTGTTGGTCTTTCTGGGCAATTTACGAGGAGAGGAAACAAAAAATTATTACTACTGGGAGTGCCAGGTGTTGCTCAGAATAACAGATTTCGTTGATGGCAACAACCACAACCAACTTTTCTTTCCATACCCTGGGGAGAGACAAATTTGGCACAGCCTATAAGCAACTTAACCATGATAATTTTGCTGCTTGAAATAACACCTAGCTTTGTATATTCCTTGAACCAGCCCAGCTAGAATTTAATCTATGTTTCTTTATAACTGAGTCACACCATGCTGTTGATCTAATCATTCATTAACGAAAGATATTTCATCTAAGGCTAAAGCAATCTGAGTCTATTGTAGGCTGGTACAGTGAAAGTCAAGGTAATTGCTCTAATGAAAGCCTTAGTGGTTTGTAGCTAGTCCTCAAACATACAGGTTTCTTGCCCAACTATGTGACCTGAATATACTTGTTAAAAAATTAGTTTGTGTGACCATATCTATGCTAATGAACTAAGCAATGTTTGCAGTACTGGAATTTAATTTCCTCTATTGTTAAGTTACTGGAATAGTCTATAGCAGGAACTCATGCCATTTAGCAACCTCTCAATTAATGGCATGATTTGAGTTTGAATGTTACTGGGACCGTACATAGTAGGTAATCTGCACACATTCATTCTGTTTTGGAGACCAGATTTGATTTGCCTAGATGAAGGTTACTCTGTGGCAGCTAGCTTCAGTAGTCAAGGCCCTCATACATTTAATATTTGAATGCAGATACAACCCATCTATCTTTACGGAATTTACTCAGTGGGATCTAATTTTAGTTTCTTGGAAAGGCATGATAGAACTAATGAGACAGAAAAGGTTGATTTGACTAACACACCTCTGTGTGTACCTACACCCATACAGGGCAAGGACAGAGTGGATGACTGCATTTCACATGTATGACTCATGTCGATTTAGATAAGAAGATCATATCCTTTCCAGGGATCAAACACTTGAAGAGAGCAGAGCAGAGCAGAGAAGGATCAGAAAAGGGGAGGCATGTGAAATAACAGCAGTGGAAACCTCCTCCATAGCACACTGTTGACTATGTGCTGTGGACTTGAATATACCTCTTGTACTTACTAGGATGAAGTCCTCCTGTTTCCTATTCATTTGCACATCTCTCCTTAGCCTGTCATTTCCTAAGGTTTCTTTTCTTCTGCTGCATTATGTCTGCTGCTAAGACAATGGTGGCTGCAGACTGTCCCTTCTTTCCCCTGATCAAATCACATGTCAGCAATAAGCACCTGAATTAAATACTCTGGTTGGTATTGGCTCTGTTCATTTCCTCTCCTAGGATGTGGAGCAATCAATTACCTCATCACTGAGCAGAAACAGCCTTGTTGCTGGGTTTACACAAGCAAACCTTTCATAGTGCTTGGAGGTATTAATAGTCAGGGGAAAGGGCCAAAGCTTTCTTAGATTTTTCCCTTTTATTCCATGTCCTCAGGGATATTCTGATACTAGAGTGAGGCTTCCAGAAACATTCGAACCTGCTTGCTGCAAAGTCATCTTCCCAAAATCATCTCCCTGTTGCTGCAGTGTGGGTAGGAGCGAGCACCTATTTTACAGAGTGTCATTTAAGATTTAGGCTAATTAGAGGCTTGAGGAAAGAAGCAGAAATCTGTGAAAGACAAAAATAATTTAAATCTCAAAGGTTCACTGTGGCCATCTCTACTACATGGCTGTAGGTTGTTACTGTTCCTCAGCTGAGCAGCCACAGCCTTTCTTTTCTTCATATTTCACTTTAAATTTCTTGTAGTATAAATGGGTGGGTCTGGATTAAAAGTTGGAAGAAATTAAACCCTTTATTTCATTTATATTGGGAAAGCATGGTGTTCTTCTCCTAAGACATGTTTCATCACTGCCTTTTTGTTTTCATGATTATTTGTGTCAGAGTAAAATCAGTGTGTGATGCTACTGAATAGTACACAGATGACTATAGAAAAATTGCATGCACAAGATCCCTGGAGGCAGTATCTCTAGGGGTATTTCTTAAAACCTCCACAATCCTGGACCTCCTAAGAGTCAGAACCAACAAAATGTCTTACTTTAATGACAGGTCTAAACATATTACCTACCAGGAATATGTCTGCTATCACCTTCAAAGAAGAGTGATCTTATGGTTCATAGGTTGCATGGAAAGTCAAATGATGTAAGACTTCTGTTCTGAGAAATTTTCCCATGAAGAACTGTAGACAAGCCAAACTCTGTTCTTCAATCCTCCAGCAGAAGGGTAGTTTGAAAGCCATGTAATATTAAATGTCTCTGATTCCAGCATTTTCCCGGCCTCTTTCTGTATCTCATGTTTTTCTGGTTCTGCTACCTAGTGCAAGTGCTGAACTGAGACCTAGCAGTCTGACTGCTGATTGCCTTGGGTCTGTAAAGATCTATCAGTAACTTAAATATCCACTTTGGGGTAACCTGGTTGATGAGTTACCTCCATTAGGATGCAGGGCTGTTGAAGCACACAGCTTTTTCAGAAGCTTCTAAAAGACAGTTCATTTTAATTAGGCCCATCAACTGACGCACTGATAAATGAACTATAACTCTTCACTTCCTCATGTTATTACCCATCTTGAATACACCTTAAACTCTCTTTTAAAAGAGACTCTCTTAAGAAGTGCAGGTTATTTAATCTTCTGCTCTCTCCACACATGATTTAATTGAAATATGAGATCTGAGTCTCACTCTTTCTAACCACACCCAGAACCTCACTTTAATATTTTATTTCTTCTTACGCTATCTCAAAGTCAAGTTCTTCAAGTGCTCAGAGACCATGACCAGGTGAGACATCCCTTAATTATTTTTCTTCTAGCATCCTCAATTCATGCTTGCAAAGCCTGCTTGTGCAGCGATGTTCTGCAAAACCTAATGTTCACTAAGGCTTGATGATCCACTTCCAGAAGTCCTACATTTGCTTTTTTTCCCGTGTTACCTCACGTAAGTGTGAGTGCAATATGAAGAAAAACACAGCTAACGTGGCAAGATAGATTTATAATCTCTGTGAAGTTTCCAGTTTACCAAAAACAAAGTTCTTGATATGCTTATGGATTCCCATAATCTACACAACCTGCTAACCCAAATCTTTGTGAGACCATTTTGCATTTTGCTTAGCAACTTCACTAGGCACAAGGCAAAAATTAATTGGCTTCTACAGTTTAATTCATTTGCTAGTTTGTACATCACAACAGAAAGTTCATTTGCTGAGCTGTGGAGATCTGGTAAATGAAAGACTTGCTTCTTTGCTGCCTTGGTGAAACACTAGAGCTTTTCCAGCTTGGGATAGTGTAAACAGCTTGACAGCCACCATTTCTGCTGTCACTCTGAGAACTGAACAAGTGGTCTCTAGAACTAAACCCAGAAATTGCTACAAGATGAGCTCATGTTCCCCAGGTAGAAATCTAACGAACGCACATTTTCTGAGCATCAGACCTCAATAAAGAGGTATACGACACACTTACCAACAAGATACCAGAAGGAAAAATGGTGAAAGGGAATGATGACTAACAACACTTTTGCCTTGCCACATTCAGGGGACTAAACTAGGGCTGAGTTGGAGGTGCACAAGTGCGTTCTCTATGTAGAGGAGATGAAGAACAGGTCTAGTGTCATAAACGAACAAGTAATTAATCGGCTCAGAGTGTTTTATGTAAGCATTAAAGTTTTAAGTGCTTCGTATTTGTAGGGCTTGTTATTCCTGGATATTCCTTCCAAACCTGTTGAGAGACATGAAGCAAATTTCTGGAAAGTTTCCCTAGATTTTCTTAATGTAGAGCAAACCTTGTTGTGTGCCTGTTTGGCTTCAGTATCCCAAAGATCCTGTGCTGTAGCAACATGAAAGGTGACTGGATTCCAACAACCTCTCATGTTTGTTTAAGGTTTGGGACTAACACACCCATCTGACTTGACTTAGTTTTTATTCATCTCTCTCTACATGTTACACCCACCTCTTACATTACATGCTCTGTATAGGCCAATATTGCTTTTAAAATTAACATTTTTTAAGCTATATGGAATGTGTTTTCATTTTCCCTTTTCTCCAGTGACACTCATCAGACATAGACTGGCATACCTGATACTCTTGGGGTCAGAGAGTTATGCAAGAAAACCCCAGAATGAGTAAGCCTAAGCCCACCCAAAAAGTGAGGACTGATATTTATCTCCTGCTGGTTTGAGGAGAAGTGAAAATCAGTCCACCCAAATTAATTACAACTTAAGTTGGTGAGATAAGATTATCAAAAAGTGAAGACAGAACTGAAGCTGTAAGGCCAAAACGAAGGCTACAGACATGGTTACCAACTACAGAAGCAAGAGAAAGGACTGTGTTTTCCAAATGAAATGAAGTGGTCAGTACCTGAAAAGGTAAAGACTTTGATTCAATTGCCTGAACAGAGGTATCTGTAATGCTGTACTGTACTTGACTTGACCTTCAGCATCTAGTTTCTGTCCCTGCATCTGCCTATGTATCATGCCCACATCCCTGCTCCCTGCTGGGATGAAACATAGCTGTACACTATTCTACCTTCCATCACCTCTATGAAAGGGAAATGAGGACACACAGATCATAAAGCATGGTATGTAGACCAGGACTTTAAGTCACACCTTGGAGTGTGCCAGTCTCACATTCTTGCTTTGACCTGGATCAGCAGCTTGGTAAATTCCAGGAGAAAGACTTGTCATTTAACTTTCAAAGGTTAATAAATATCTTTGTTGGGCTTGCTTTTGGTTTTATGTTTATATATTATGATTGTATCTTTTATTATATGATCACAGGCTTTCCCTCCTTGCTCACAGGATTTCCGACCCATTCAGGCAGCAGGATTGATTTAAATACAGGGTTGGTTAATGAAGATTACTGTTAGTAAAACCCTAACATTTTGGGGGTCTTTTCTGCAGAAACTAAGAAATGTACAGAGTTTGAAACATGGGGAAAAAAAAGATAAAATAATTTAATCCTGCAGCTATGGAGAAGCTAGATTTTGCCCATGTCTATGCCCAGATTTCTGATAAGTTGATGTCTAAGAGACTTTAAACCTTTTTTTTTCCAAAGCTGAATTCTTGCTAAATACCTAGGGTTTACTTTACAGAAGCATCGAGAAATGCTGGCAGTTGTGGAAGTTGGGGAGAGGTGTTCTCGAAGCAGTGTTGAACAATGACAAAGCTTCTGAAGAATCAAGCTGTAAGAACCAGACTAAGCTCACTTAAATGCAAATAACCCAACTAGAGAATCTAGTTGTATCAGAATCTCTCTTCAGTCAAAGAAGAAATACACAGACCTCCAAATCAATCCAGCTCAGGTTGTAGAGAATCTTGAATCCATTAAATCACCTTGGGAAAGCCTACCAGATTCCTAATTTAGGTAAACCGGTTCAGGGTGGATAATTCAGGTCATGGTGCCTCAATCCAGCCTCCATACTCCATGGAAACTCAAGTCTTCTGTTTCCTTTTGCCTTAGTACCCCACTAGATAATTCTATATCCTCATTTGCCACAGAAACTATAAAGATATTCTCTTTAAGTCTTCTTAAACTGTTGTGATACTGCACATGTTAAGTGAACACTTCCTACTTCAGAGTAGATTTTGGGTGGTGCACTGTGAAAGAAGCATGGGAAAATATGCGGCACATGAAGAAAATAATGGACAGGTGGTTATGAGGTCCTTGTCAGTCTCAGGTTTATAAGGTTGATATTTATCCTGAATAACACTCTTTTAAAGTAGCTAACATGCATGCACGTGTCATACATACCCCAGCACATAAGTACACAGGGAATTGATACTTTACCATCTAACCTCTAAATGGTCTCTTTTCTATTCAGGAACATATTTGTGCCCCATTCTCTTTGACTCGAAATTGCGACTGACAGCTGTGTCGCAGCTCCCTAATGATAAGCCATGAGGAATTCATTTTTCAGTGATCCATATATTTCCATTCTAGCTGAGCCAGAAAAGCTCAACAGTCTCAAAATTAGTACCAATACTCACACTCTCCTAAACTATTTTCTCCCACCTATCAGCATATTCACCCTTTTCCCTGGGAGAGTGTTTGGCCATCCACTTCTGCATAATATTTCTGAAGAAAGGTTTATTTTTTTCATGATAACGGCATTATCTCTTGACTACTGTGCAGAAAGGGTCTCTGTTAAAGGCACATTGTTTCCATAGAGCTGAAAGAGGGTGATGGTTCTCACCCTGGAAAAAGTCCCACTAAGCAAATTATTATGTTCTTAAAATAGCCTTCAGGAGCTTGCTATGTAATGAATTACTCAGCATTTTAAACAGAATCCTTTTCAGAAGAAAGCTTGCTCCAGTAAATTCAGCTGCTACCTCTTCCTTGTAAGTTTATGCTAAACCGAACTCTCTGTCGCACACATCAGAATTCCTGGGGACTGCCTCATGCAGGGGTTCAGACATTGCTTTGGGAGACAAAGCTCCTGAAGTCATAGTCTCTGATGCAATCAAGCCTTTTTACATTAGTTAGCTGGTACAGAAGAGCTGAGTCTTGACTGTACTAATACATCCAAGAATAGCTTGCAGAGGATGGGAGGAGTGTAAAGCTGGCAAAAATGCCTTTTATGCCAGTCATCTTCAATTGCTGTGTTAGCAAGGGACATGTTAGCAGAAATGCCAAGCACCAGACACTTGCTCATGGCTGTATCTCAGTGAACTTCCATTATTCTACAGCAAATGAGAGATGTAATAGCAAGCCTAGGATTCTTGGATGAGCTAGCACAGTTTCAGCAATAATGAGATCCACCATTTTTTGCCACATCATCCTACTTGCATCTGGTGGTATATGCAGTATATATAGCTATTTGAGAGAATTAAGAACCTAAATTTTAGTATTAGGGATTCAATATATCAGCTGGACAGTCTTGGTCAAGCCATTTCAACTCCTCGTTGCTTCCATCTTTGTCCCTTGGGTAATCACACTTGCTTTTCCTCCTTTCTTCTGTGATGATTTGGACAGTGTTGTCCGGACTAGAAACAAGGAGTGGAATTGCTCTGATTTCCATGTCAGGAGGTGTAAGGTGACCCTGTCTGTCAGGCAGAATAAATGGATTTCTCAAACACTTCTTGAGAACTTGGAAACTCATGGTTGTCATCCTCATAAGACTCAGTCCGTTTCTCAACACACCCAGCACTCCATGAAAGATCACTTCTGGCTGCTTACATGGTCCTGCTTTGCCACCTCTGTGCTGGTGTAAAGTTGTTTTCTCTCATTTAATTGTCTCAGGCTGGTAATCACTGTTGGGGCAGGTGATGAAGTCGTACAGGTTGTGAGTATGAAAGTAGATAAAACAGCGGCAAAGAACTTTTCTGGGCACTGGAACACAATTCTCTGGGTTCTTAGAAAAGTCCCTGGTGTGATTTTAGCCCAACTACCACTCTCCAAAACAATTCCTGGCCGTAGTTCAGAAGGTGTCAAGAGACAGGGACCATTTCCAGTCAGCAGGTTGTATGCAGCCTCACGGCTTTGGAACTGAAGACACTGTCATGTTGTCATAGTCATGTCACGGTTTATACTGCTAATTACAATAATGCAGGTATTAGGGGTGGGGGGAAAGAGAAATAAATAAAAAGCCAAACCAAAACCAAGACAAAAAACCCTCATGCTTTGCTATCATAAGAGTCTAGACTAGCTGAATGCGCTTCTGATGGAAGTGAGTTTAAAATCAGGATCCCAGATTGCAGTAATTGTGGTTTTATCTTTTAAGTTTCTGCTGCTTTTGAGGACTCCTTTTCATAGAACTGGTCAAAAACTATTCCTGC
>NW_009593932.1:46383-56976 GCF_000690535.1 Cariama cristata | reverse complement strand
CCTGCTGAAATATTTTCCTGACAGGAAATGTGGGTTTTATCTAAACTGACAGTCTTTCCATAGAAAATATCATTAATGATGAAATGTTTCAATTTTCCAATGGGACTTTTTTGACGTCTCAACTATTTCAATTCAGCCAGGAATTTAAAAGCTGATCTGGGAATGAGCTTTCTCTAGGGCAGAGATTATTCTCCTGTCGTTTATTTTTACAGCACCCCAACAAGTCTCTGATGAGAAATTCTTAACGACAGCACAATATGGGCAACAAGTGCAAACAGCTGATTGCATTTCTCTGCAATGAGCCCCAAGGAGACAAAAGCTTTAAAGGCGGATTATCCAAAGAATAAGATTTAGACCTGTACAAAAATTCCAAGTTGAGGATGCTTTTGTCTGTACCTCTTAAGGTGGGATACTTCTCATCCTAAGCCAGGTGTGTTTTAACTAACTCAGCTGAGGTGCTTACTTTCTCTGAAGACAATCTGTGGCCAAGTTAGACTTAGAGGTCTGCATTTTAAGCACTTGAAGTTAAAGCAATGAATCCTTGTCTTCACTTCATTTGAAACATCTCAAGATGACATTTTAAATTAGTCAGTCCAAATGACTAAAGCCTTGGAGCTGATCACACACAAACAGTATCAGCAGATTCCCAGACACAGATTTCCATGAACACCTTATATTGGTGCATTTATTCTGTTGTAGCTGTGATTTACATGGTATTTCTCACTATCTCATACCTTGTACTGTATGTTCCCCTGTGTTTTGTAAAGGTTAGGAGATGAGGGTAGTATTAGTATTCAAACCAGGTGTTCCTCTAGGTGTTCTTAGCTTGCAGCTTCTCCAGTTTGATGCGGCAATTAAGATGGTCACAGTCTCAGTAGAACATTTAAATTCTTTGTCAGATTAATGGCTTGTTTAACTCACTCTTCTTTAAAGCATCTAAGCGTAGACAGGGTTTTACAGTATCCCACCCATGTTGGCATAACTGTGCATGAAGCCAGGTTTTCTTCAAACATCATCTGTAGTTATTTTGTATGAGTTCTCTGTTGCTTGAAAAATCTTCTCTCATTCTTCCATTATTTTTTTTACACCCTCTCCTCTTTTCCTGACATATTGTGTGTAATGGATGCAGCCCAGACCAGAACAGGAAGCCTCTTTTGCATGTCTCCAGCCAGGTTCAGCATACCCCCCATCGAATTGCAAAAGGTTGGATTCCCCACATGGGTGTATTAATAAAGTTATGAAGGGAAAGCTCTATATTGCTGTGACATACAATACAAAGGAACCTTGGCACATCAGGAAGTGGAAAGGCAGTTTTGGCACCAGCCTTGGTAAAAGCATGTCACATTGCTGTCTGTAGCTCAGCCTCATAACCCAGACAGTGAAGACCTGAAATCATATCTGTATTTGTCTGGCTAGAGCTTCAGGCACATAATATGTTTAATGTGGATGAAGTTAGAGGCATGAATAAGCAACTGCTTAGGACGTGCTCACCTCAGTTTTCCTGTCATTTGCAAAGGCTTGTTGCATCAGCTCTGCAGATCTCAAAGAAGGGATCTCCAGCTTACAGCAATCCAATAGAAATGAGGCTAAAACTTTTGAACTAGATGCTCAGAATTTTAGAAATGCAAAGCTATCTGTATTAGATACTTGCCAGCCCATGACTTCCCCCTGTTCTCGAGTATTACATGTTCCTTAGTGACCATTGAAACAGTTTGGTGAACATTTAAAAAGTGTTTGTGAGCCTAAAGATAGGACCCTGGGATGGCTCTACCAATGTCTGTGTATATAAACCTCACTGAAAATTTCAGAGAGTTAGGGAATAAGGCAAGGAGTCACGTGAATAACTCCCAGAATAAATACGAGAGTTTAGGAGTTATGGGAATAAGGCAAGCAGTCCTTTTTTCAGTCAAGGTAAAACTGGGTTTTGTTTAAATAACAGTCATTGGCAGAATCGTTGAATGGAAGTTATGTGTTTATCTATGTGTGTTTGTCCATATGTATGAGTCTATCTGCATGCCAAATGTTATTCCACCTTCCACCCAACGAATCCCAAACTTCTCATACTGCTGTCAGTGTTCAGAATTTCTATTTGACTTTCTATTTGACTAACAGACAACCTTATTACCTATATTTAGTTGAGAAAAATACTAGTGAGGTAGTAAAAATGAGTGACAAGCTGCTAACCACTCACCATAGCCTGGGAGACTGTTGGTGGTTTAGAGATGACAAGTCAGTTTTCCTTAATCTAAGGTATAATTAACCATACAAAAACTAGCTTTCAAAGCTGAAGAATGAACTTTCTTTGACTTAAAAAAATTTGGTGGGAAATAATACTTCATAACAGCATTTCTATTTGAAGAAATTTTTTATTTTTAAGTGTGGGGTGGTTTTTTCTTTTTAATAATCAACCTTTATAAAAGGCAAATGTTTGTAATTAGACTAAAAAGTTCTGTTTCATTTCAGGATGTTGACTAGAAAGGGAAATTTTCAAATTTCCCATCATAAATATTTGGTGAGAAACCATTGCTTTTTCAGCTGAGAAGTCAGACTGGACCCTTATTCTGATGAAGCTATTTCATTTTTAGTGAGATGATCTTATATTAAGTCACCGCACTGTCAGGATCCAGCAATCACATGAATTAGCAAGTGGACAGAACCATGCAGCTGCACTACTCTTCGTTGACCTGGACCACACACTACGAACCATTGATTCATATGGAAACAGGTAACTACAATCCTCTTAGTTGCTTCCGTATGTCTCTACCTGTTCAATGAAACTGATGTCTCAGCTCATATCTTACTTGAACATTTGGATAAGTCATGAAATCTTTGTAAGTCAGAGCTGAGTGTAGTGTTTTGTGCTTTGAAGAGCAGAGCAAGCATAGTCAGTGGTGAAAGATTCAACATTTATGGGGATGGGATTTACATGATTGTCTGGCATTTGATACTTTTTTATATACCACATCAGAATCGATGTTTTGAGAAGCCCTTCTACTAAAGCTGCTGTGAAACACAGGTGGAAGACAGCAGGGGGATAACACTGATTTCTTTTTCTTTCTCTCTCAACACAGTGAACTGTGCATAAGAAGCTAAAAAGTTCCTCTAACCCAAGTAGCCATGCTTCTGTTAAGCTTTTCTTCCCGTCAGAGCTGCTCCATCCACAGGAGCAGCACGGCGATGAAAACTCCCCCTGCCTGAAGGGTAGAAACAAGCAGAATTTATAACCCATCATAAATAAAGCCCTGTTCATTTTGCTGGCTTACATGTGTTTTTCATCGCAGCAGATTCATCGAATGACACATTTCATGGTGTAGTTTCTCAGTCCAAGGGAAACCACGTTTAATGTAGTGTGTTAAATAAAGTGTTCCTCTGGCTCAGATTTCTCTTTCTTTCCAGTTCATGCCAGTCGGAACGGGCTGGGTACTCGAAGTCAGATGGGCAAAGCTTGTTCACGTTGTAATAACAACTTAAAAACTATCCCAAAGTTGTCAAGCTCCAAAACGAACCTTCTTCAAGATCTAGACTGTGGGGTAAATTTTCATTAAATAAGAACAATCAAGCTTTTCTTTTTGTTTTTTTTCTCTCTTTGCCTCACTTTTTCTTCCTTTATTTAACTGCCTTTGACCCTAATAAGAATTATAGAATGGTTTGGGTTGGAAGGGACCTTTAAAGATCCTCTAATCCAACCCCCCTGCCATGGACAGGGACATCTTTCACCACATCATGTTGTTCAAAGCCCTGTCCAACCTGACTCTGAACACTTCCAATGCGTGGGGCATCCACATCTCCTTTGGGCCAACAATTCTAATCTTTCAGTTCTGGAAGATTACTAGATTGCTAATACATTCCAGTCACATGAGCTGATCTTGCCTTTAAATTGAGTAGAGACATTATGCCTAAATGTCTGGAGTCCCAAAGTTGCACTTCTGTCTCTGGGCACAGATCATGGTTATAACTGGTGAGGAAAAAAAACAAACAAACAAACAACAAAATGTTCATGGAACTCATAATGATATTTCTCTGAACATTTTTATTTAAATATTCTCAAACTTATAAAGAAACTGTATTAATTAATTAATTTTTTTTGAGACCAACTCTGAATATTTTCAAACTTAAATAAAAAGAACATCCAGTGATTAAACCCATCCACTGAAATACGAACAGTGACAGAAGCTATCATTGGAAATTTTTCAAGTGGAAAAAGACCTGGGGGTGCTAGTTGATAGCTGGTTGAACATGAGCCAGCAGTGTGCCCAGGTAGCCAAGAAGGCCAATGGCATCCTGGCCTGTATCAGCAATAGTGTGGCCAGCAGGACCAGGGCAGTGACCGTCCCCCTGTACTCGGCACTGGCGAGGCCGCACCTCGCGTGCTGCGTTCAGTTCTGGACCCCTCACTACAAGAAAGACCTTGAGGTGCTGGAGCGAGTCCAGAGAAGGGCAACGAAGGTGGGGAAGGGCTTGGAGCACAAGTCTGATGGGGAGTGGCTGAGGGAGCTGGGGGTGTTTGGTCTGGAGAAGAGGAGGCTGAGGGGAGACCTGATTGCTCTCTACAACGACCTGAAAGGAGGGTGTAGCGAGGTGGGGGTCGATCTCTTCTTCCAGGCAATCAGCAACAGGACAAGAGGGTACAGTCTGAAACTTCAACAGGGGAAGTTCAGACTAGAAATGAGGAGGCATTTCTTCACAGAAAGGGTCGTTAGGCATTGGAGTGGGCCGCCCAGGGAGGTGATGGAGTCATTATCCCCGGAGGTGTTTAAGAAAAGACTGGAGGTGGCACTTAGTGCCATGGTCTAGCTTAAGTGGTGGTGTTAGGGCAAAGGTTGGACTTGATGATCCCAGAGGTCTCTTTCAACAAAATCGATTCTGTGATTTTATGAAATAGGCAAGATAGATGAAAAAAATGCCATTATCCCCATTTAGTCACTGCATCTTTGAAAAATTAGCATCTTGCCTGCTGTCACAGGTCCTGTGAGCCTGAATCAGGAACTCAAGCTTAACTTAATCTGTCTGGGGCCTTATCTATCCCTAAAATAATTTCTTTCCAGATTAAAAAAAACTATTTTGGGGAGTAATTTAAAGCATTAACTGCAATATTTCTGCCGGAGTTATATCTACATTTGTCATGCCCATTCTGTGAAACAGAAGAAAACACAAGGCACATGTCTATGTGTTTGGCACAGTGCAACAGTCATTGCATATTTCATTTCTTCACAGCTCATGCACATGCATCAACATGCACACACACACTCATACCTCTATGCAAGGGGAAGATAAGGCAGGCAACATGTTTAGTTTGGTACCATGAACAGCTGGTTTAGTGCTAGCAGCTAAGAAATTAAGGAAGCAGTTTCTAAATTTTAGTTAACTTTGCAATTTTAAATAGTTGTGATTATAAAAGTTTAAATAGTTTTGTAATTTTAAATATCCACTCTCAGCATTTGTTATTAAATTGTAAATTACTCACAGTAAGACACTTTCTTCCATGATGTTTGTGCACCACCTATCTAAAGGGGACCCTGCTCCTGTTTAAGACTTTTAGGTCCAACTACAACACAAATAATGAGTTATTTGAACAATGCCATTTGGCTTTTTCCTGGGAAGATGCCATGAGGAATATTCACTTGTGATAAATCCCTTTACACTGTCAATCCTGTGCTCTTCTGAGTGACAAATGACAGTAGATGGTGTCCCAAAAAGCAAGGCAGTGGTTGGTTTCCCCAGACAGCAATAGTCCCATGATAACAAGTAAAATAAGCACGAGCTTGTCATTGTATGAGTGCTCAAGAACCGTGTGTGGCCATGGCCACCTTGGTAAGACTTTCCACTGAGTCTGACACTGGGTGTGTGTGTGTGGTTTGCTTGAATAATGGAGTGTTGGTGGAGTGAGGTGACGATTAACTAATCTTGGGTGTGTCTTCAAAGGGAATGACTGTTCAAAGGAGAGACATGCAGGGAGAAGGGAACAGGAGCCATGAGAAGAAGAGTGGAAAGGAAGGAGTTTCTGAAAGAGACAAGACTAAATTATCAGAATGTTCCCTTCTGGCCTCAAAACAACATCTCTCTGGGAGAGGCAGAAGCACAATGAAAGGCTATTTAAAGACATTTAGCTGATACTGTCACACCTCCTGGGATTTATTCGATACTTCTCCCTTTATATCTTTGTTTAGTAGATAAACTGTTGGTCTACAGTGCGGTGATCTGACTGGAAATCCTTGACATTTGTTGTCGTTAAGACAGCACGGAGTATTCTGAGAATAGCTGCTGGAAAAAGAACAGCTTTCTTAGGGAAAAACATGAAAATAAAGAACTCATCAGTGTTTCTTTCCCTTAAATGTACCTTTCTGATGAGAAATTAAAACTCAAGCCCATATTTACTTTTCTGTCTCTTAGTTCGCTCAGTTAACATTATCTTGTTTCAGAGAAAAATGCTGGGAGTTGTGTGAGTGTGTGTGTATGTGTATTCTTTTGGTTTTTGTTTTATTTTGTTTTTTACCAAAATGTTAGGATTCAGATTGGAAGAGATATCAGGAAGAGATCTAGTCAAAACACTAGCTTTTCTGGCAGCATTCAGTTATTTTATTTTTATTCAAAATACGGAAATATTTATTTTTCTTTATTTTTTCCTTCTAGATTGAACAGTAATTTTTCATCAAATTAGCAACTATTAGCATCACTTAGCAACTATTTTACGTGAAAAATAGTTATCTCTGAATCAAAGTCATCTATGCTTTTTCAAGAAGATATTGCATGATCAGCTGACTTTAGACCTCTTACTGAGTGATTTCACAGGTCTTTTGATGCTGGTCATAGAGTTTAGATCAATTAGTGCATTATGCAAGATCCATACATTTAAGTATTAGGAAGTAGGAGTCAATGCATATGGCATGTCCAGATTTTTCTTTATAACCAGTGGAGATCAAGAGTAGGATTCAGTTACCTAAATGTAGGTATCCAGTGCCTTATTTGATGAACTAGTCTTGTTGAGATTCAAGTTACCTTGATCCATCACATTTCATTTGAGTGGATAGGTTTGACATGAGTCATAGGAAAGACCCAGTCCTATGAGACAAGTAAAGGCCAAATAATGTACCCTGCAGTGCCTAAAATGGCAGGGTTTAGGAAAGTTAGTCCTCTGTTTTCATCCTGTCTCCCTTTCTCCTTCCCATCAACTTAGATAGTGGACCCTAAAAACAGTATAGCTGCTCAAATATGGTGTCTCCTTGAAGCTGAATTTCATCCCAGTTTTTCAAAACTGAGAGAAATAAGTGCTTTGTCTCAGGCTAAAGAAAAAATCTTCATCATTTATTTTGGCATAAAGTTTGGGTGTCAGATTCTGTATCTTAATTTCATCCCAGAGAAATGATTATAAGCTGCAATCTATAGTCATTTGGAATGGAGTAAAGATATTTTCTTAAACTTTTCTTGGTGAAAAAAACAGAGACAATTTATCCTTCAAGACAGAAGTGACATTTGCTTTCTTCCAGTCCTGTCTGGTCACCTTCCAACTGTTCCTAGTCGCCACAGACTTTCAAAGATAATCAAGAGCTGCCTTGCAATGTAATCAGCCAACTTCTTTAGCACTGTTGACCTATCCCATAAGGTCCCATGGATGCTTCTCACAGAAACTATGGTGTAGAAGACAATCATACTGCATGCCCAAATCTTTGATTGCAATAATGTTAGGGTATTGCCAGGCCTAACAACCAGACTCAGGAGCGCCGAGAGATTCTCATTTCCACCAGTTCAGATCTTGCCATTATGACCCATTAGTTAATTATTTAGCCTTCCTTGTTAGTATAAAAGAAGCGCTGTCCTAGACTGGCCAGAAGATGTGCCAAGAGATTTATAATTTCAAGGGTCTGGTTCTTTGGGCTGAACTGCTGCTGCCTTTTTCCCTTTTCCCTGATAAAAAGAAGACATTCTCCTTAGCATCATTGATGCAGTTACCCCTACATGTCCCTGTGAAGAAGGACTTGCTCAGCCTGACCCGAGATGAATTTAACAATATGACTTCTAACTATTTTCCCATTACTAGCTCAAGTCTTTATTAACATAGTCAACACCTGGGACATCAGGTGTACTTCATAGATATCGTAAATATGTACTAGACAAGGTGAATTATATCTCAAGATGCTTATTTCTTTTCATGGCTCCAGGTAGGTCAGATACTAATATTTACATTTGATGAGTTGAACTCCACCTACTATATTTATATACAGCCATGGGTAGTTCTCTGGTGTTCACTTTCACTCCTTAGCATAGCACCTGTGAGATAATAATGATTTTGAGTAACAGGCTGAATGCCTCAAGCACTTAAAACACTCTTCAGTCCTACTACTTTATTCAATAGGAAAAGAAAAAGTTCATCATAATTGAACTGTATGAACTGTCACGAACAAACTTTTTAAAAGGTCTACAGCTGGTTGAACAGCAACAAAGCCTTCAACTTGGAGGATGACACAGCATATACCTTTTGCAAATATGCAGATGACACTAAGTCAGGATGGATGTTGGTACATTAAATGGTTGAGCTTCAGTCCAAGCAGACCTTGAGAAACTTGAGGAGTACACCAGCAGAAACCTCATGATGCTTAATAAAGGATCAAAGCGAAGTGTTGCACTGAAACAGAATAACCGCATGCATCAACAAAAGCTGGGAAGTGACTGACTAAGTAGAGATTCTGCTGAAAGGACCTGAAGGTCCCAGTGAATGCAAAGTTGACAAAGAACCCAGAGTATGCTTTCATTGTGAATAAGACTAACTGCATATTGAGTCAGATTAGGAGTCTGATCAGCAAACTGAGGGAAGTTATTATCTCTTTAGTTGATGCTGGTAAGGTTACACCTAAGCTATAAGGAGAGGATAAAAAAAATCTGGTCTTGTTTATTCCTGTAAAGAGGTGGCTAATGGGGGTCTAATTACAGTTCTCCTTTTGTGGGGTCATTACAAAGAAAACAAATTGAAACTCTTCTTGGTAGTGTTAGATGGAAAAAAAAGGGACAACCACTACAAAGAATAACCCGCGAAACTCAGTTTGGACATAATGGGAAACTTTTTCTTTAGAAGTGTAATTCAGCACTGGAAAAGGTGGCTTGGAAATTTGTGGAATCTCCATTCTCAGAGATTTGCAAGACTTGGCTAGACAAATTTAAAGCCTGACCTTATCTAGCACTGATTATCACTTGGTTGCTCCAAGGAATTGAAGAAGTTTGGGCTAGAGACCTTCAATTGTACCTCCCAACTAACATTTCTACAATTCCATAATTCAGGAGACACAGGGAAAGAAAATTCAGTGCCCAAAGAGTCATGAAGAAGTTGTTCTGGGATTTTTGGAAGAGATGAGAGAACTAAGATCTCGGCTCCTCTCTTTGATTATCTAACTTTCATAGGTTCTTGTGAAAATCCCACCCACTGAGCCTGCAGAATTACTGTGATATTTTCCGACTAATCCTAGCAAAGCATGTGCCTAAACCCCAATTATATCCAATGTCAATTAGATATATTATTTCCTTTGAAAATCCAATGTCCATGGTTACATATATATATAGTCTACCGTCAATCAACCGCTTACAAAATATTAGCATGAAAAAGAAAGCAAACTTTACAGGATGACATGTGGTCTATTTGGTTCCAAAAAGATCCAGGACTGTGAGTTCTTGGAGAACCAATGTTTGAGAAGAAATCAAGGAGAACAAAATCCGTAGGAAAATTGTATCTGTAGTCTCTGGAGAAGAGGAGAACAAACAAAATATCACTGAGCCGTAAATTAGCAGTCTTTGCCTTACCTGACAGAACATCTTAGTCATAAGAAAGTAAAGGTGGTGCTCCCAAAACTATTTAATCTTCCTTTTCTCTTTCTCTCTCTCTTAAAAAGAAACCGTAACCTTTTTCTCTTTTCCGCTCTCTTGTTTCCTCGCTTTCTCTCTTTCTCCCTTGCTCTCTTTCACAGGTCTTACATCACAAAGTCTGATGAACTACCTGCAGCCATTTTTACCAAAAGTCAACAACAAGATGTGTTTTAGGACCACTATTTTTTACATGTCCATCAGTCATGCAAGAAGCAAAAGGATCACACAAGACTCTGTTCACAAGATGAAAAGTCTAATATCTGAAATAGCTAACTGCTGAGACAGGGCAGGTGTTCCTTCAGCTCTGACACCTGATCTGACCACATCAGTAATTAATCATTGGAAAGTGAAACTGAAGGCAGTTAATGCCCTCCTAGCTCATCATTATTGCAACTGGAAATTTGTGATACTGGGTTGGATCCTGAAGAAGATAGCATGCCAGCTGTTTAGAAAGTAAACACCAAAAACTATGTGACATCTCTACAAACACATGTAAAAGCATCAAAGGAGCAAATATTGCACTGAGACATGAACCCCAGTGGTGAATTTGTTTATTACGGAACAGCCATTTTCCCTGCAGGACTGAGCACAAGGTCAACCTTCCCATAATAAATATTTATTGTTTCCAAGGTTTGAAAATTCAGTTGTTAAAATCCGTATGATAAACTTGCAAATTAAAAAAAAAAAAAAATGTATATAGTAACAAGAAAACCCCAAAATTCAATTGATTTGACATTAAGACCA
>NW_009593932.1:16954-46369 GCF_000690535.1 Cariama cristata | reverse complement strand
GTCAGAGTCAACTGGAAAAAAAAAGTTGAAATGCATAAACAAAAACTATGACTTGGTAGTACTCTGCATGCTTTCTTTATCAGCTTGTCTGTATGAAAAAAATTGATCCTTAAGATCAAACATAGAGGCTAGCAACTCAGCAGTGCATAGAAAAGACATTTTCCTTGCCCAGACGAATTTTCTAAGCCAGCAGATGAGATAGAAGAACGATGTAAGAAAAAAACCTTCTATCACCTTTAAACAGATCTGGAATTAAAACCTAGAGGTATTAAAGGTACTCTCACATCTTTGTTTGTTTGTTTGTTGTTTGTTTGTTTTGAGAATATGTTAATTTCTTGCAAAAATATTTTTCTAAAAATAAAAAAGCAACAGATCAGCACCAATTAAAATTTCACTGGAATGTTTTTGGGAGGGGAACCAGGGTAAATAATTTTTTTTAAAAGACCATGTATTTAGGGAAAGTGTTTTATTTGGAGTATTTAGTAACTGAAAACACTTCTCTTGCAGTAACTAATTTTTCTTCCAAGCTGGCATGAAAATGTGTTCTCAGCTTGTCAATGCCTTTTCCCACTACCTAGTACAATAGGTTATTAATGAATGGCCGGGTTTTCAAAAGATCAGATGACAATAGCATTCCTGGATCTGAAGTTTTCCCTCCATTATTTCAGTTCTTATCTTAAAGTTGTTTGAGAGTAGTGTAAAGTGAACAGTGATTTTTATAAAAGTATATGTGAAGATACTCAGAAAATTTCCTGATAAATTCTTCTTGGAGGTGGTCTACGGACAAAAAGAATAAAAGGTTAAAAGAGTGTAAAAGAGTAAAAGAGTGTAAAAGAGTAAAAGAGTAAAATACTAAAAGAGTAAGAGAGTAAAAGAGAAAGGAAAGCTTACCATTCTATAAATAAATAGACAAGACTATAAAGCAAATTATACTATTAAAAAACAAAGTTAAATGAGTAGTGAGAGAGAAAGTTAGTTAAATCATGGGTTATTTGTTTGTTTCAAACACAAACATTGAACAGCAATGGGAATTCAGACTACGTTTCTGTGGATGTGCAAAAAGAGCCCACATGCCCAGCAAGATAAAGTCAGAAAGAACAAGAAAAAAAAGAAGACATAAAGAAGTAAAAGCTGACATGTCAAACTAGTCTAATGTCTTACTACAGACAGTAAGGAGTTTGTAGCTACAGAAGGAGCAGTAGCTGCCAATGCATACATTGATTTTATTAGAGCTTTTAACACTGTCTCATATGACATTCTCAGAAATAAACTAGGCAAACATAGTATAGATTAAACTACCATGGGTTAGAGGCAAAAATTGCTGGAAAACCTACTGACGAAATAGGTACAAATGGAAATATACATTAAGTGGGTTTTGCAAGGGAAAATTCTGACAATGAATAATGAGCGGTGATGAATCATCATCATCGTTAATGATTCAGAGTGGCAGAGAAAGTACATTGGTTAATATTTTACATAATACTAAGTAAGGACAGATCAACACAAAATTGTTATAATTCAGTAATTTATTCAGAAATAAATAGGGTCTTATTCAGGAAGGGCCAATACAAGGTAGGGTGGACAGGTGAGGGTAAGCATCTGTACAATACATGAGAGGCTCATTTCTGCAGAGAAGTTTCTGGGTGTTACAGTGGATCATAACTAAGTGAGAGCCAACTTCATTTGCCTGTGGTAAAAATGGCAAAGATCACCTGAGAACGCATGAACAGGCAGGTAAACAGGGGGAAGCAGTGCACTGGATTGCTTGAGAGGTGTCCAGGCAGCTGAGGATCTTACATCATGGGTGATGCCTGACAGCAAGTTAGACAAGTATCTTTCAGGAATGACCTAGGAAGAGTAGTAGTAGAAGATCCTGTCCTGTTTTCCCCTTTTCATAGGTCTTCTGATATAGCAGTTGCAAAGATGTCCTCAGCATATTCACACAGGACACAAGGGATGAATTTTCATGACCACAGTTCACGCAATTTTGCTGCTGAACACCAGTGCTTTCCCCAGGAGTACAGGAGATTCAAAGTAAAACATTGTGCTTTATTTTTATGTGGGATCCCATGTCTCTGTAAGGGACCAAGTAAAACACACAGCTCAAAGCTTATATGAATTTGTAGATATGGATAGTCTGGATCTGAATTTCACGACTCAGACCGTCTCTAACTGAGACTTTTAATGTTGTTATGAAAAATCCAACATTCCATCTGCTATATGCAAATCCCCCCTTATATTTTCCTTTTGAGACCTCCAAGTGCTCTTAAACCAGCTGAAGTTCTTCCTGAAGAATGCTGTTTAAACTTTGCTCAGTACGGTTTCAACTTGATAGGCTTCTCAACATGGGACACTCAAGTGTGAAAGCAAACAAGCTGGTAGGTTTTATTAGATTACCTTTTATTAAGAGAAGAAACCCACACACACCAGCAACAATGATTCTTTTTACAACGCCACCATTCAAACAGACTGCGTTTCCTTGACGGCCAAAGCTTGCTTCTGCTTATATATTTTTATCTGTCACTCAGCCTCCCAATGTGGGATCAGCTGACCTGCCAAAGTTTATCCATTGTAGTTTATGTTGCCACCTGAAGGTTATCATACAATGCGTTGGCTGCCTACAGCATGGTGAACTGCAACTCCTTTCCACATAACAATTTCATTGGCTGGTTTCTCAAGCATCCAAAATATTCTGTTTCTTGATTATGACAGTGGCTGCTGCAGAAGAAAGAAGGGGAAATGTTTGGAAGGAGGATAACCAGCTCTTCATGTTTCCTCCCAGATATTTTCCCTCAGGACAAGAGAGTTCTGGGCAGAAATCAGGTCATTCACTTCTAACTGAAGACCAGCTGAGGACAAGGCTGAAGCGCAGCAGTGTATGTAATGCAAGCATAAATCACATGCCAGGTAATGCTTAATTCAAACATCTCTAAATGCAGGATATGTCTTATTTCAATTCAGATGCAATATTCAACTCTGAAAGAAATGCGATCATGAAAAATGAAGAAAAAAAATCTCATGTAGAAAGGTGCAATTAAAACTGTCCCAGTTCCCTCAAGATAAAAACACTGGAGGGTCTAGGGCAAAAGTTTTGGAAGGGAACAGTGGGGTTAGAGTACTTAACTGAAAAGAAAATGTGACTGACCTAATCATGATTTTACAAAAAGTAGTCAACTATTTTCAGGAATGAATATGTTTTACATGGTCTGGATAGCATAAGATGTGCAAAAAACCCTTCCCCATGGAACACAAATGAGGTAGCTGTTGACTACAAGTTACAGATTTACAAATGGATTTTTTGGAAAACTTTACACAAGGTGTTACTGTGAAGCACGAAACGAAAACCCATGCCAGATGGATGTCCACTTTGTCCATGCCTTTCTTCATCCCTGCACCCCAGGACTTGGGCTCCTCTGCGCTCAGTGTAAGAACAAATCTGTTATCTATAGGGTAGTTCTGGAGCCAAACAAGGAGCCAGTTCAGCTTTTGGTCATGCAGATAGTCCTCTTCTAAACAAAGTCAAGGTCCTTACCCCCAAAGGAGGGAATAAGACCATAAGAAAGGAAATTCCTGCTCCACAGACTTCAGAGTATTAGATGATGTGGTTTTAAAATAAACATTCAAGAGGGAAATAAAACTGTAGGCAGGTTTATGAAGGAAGGCAGCTACAAAGAGTTGGATCATAATGTCTGTGGACCTTAGGAGTATTTCCTTGAACATCCTCTTTTCTGTGGAACTGGTTGAAAGAAGCCGGAAGATCCATCAGCAACTAAGAGGCTTGTTTTGGTGAGAAAGTTGGCAAGACTGGAGTCCAAGCTTCAGTCATTGGAAGATGAATCTCCATGCTTTGGTTTCCAGGATTACATATGTCAAAAGTCCTGAAATGAGACAGAATCATAATAATTTTTTTTTCTTTACTCCAAGGCAAGTAACAGAGTGACTGAAACCAGGAGAGAATAATGCGATTGTAAGAACTTCCTAACATGCCAATGCTATCATCTCCCAAGACTATTTGGAAGAAGAAATTTACTGGAATAGATGATTCCAGGAAGCTTTACTGAACTCCAGTTTAGACCATATATCTTTGATGTCCAAAAAGGTCTGTTTACTTCTCCCCATAGTTATCCGTCATCATCACTGGAGAGAAAAAGAGCACAAATTCAGACATGTATTTTTGACCATTACTTTTTTTATTTGCTTTGGTTTGAGCTGTCCAATGGTAGGCAAGTAGAAGAGGCCTAAATTTCTGATTATGCAGAGCACTCTCCTGATAATCAAGTTATATATCTTTGATATCACCAGAAAAGTCACCTGTAGCAATTTTTGAGCATCAAAGCCAATGTTTCAGAGATTACTGGAGTTATGTGTTCAAGGAAGCAGTAATTGCTATTAAAAAGCAACTTTCATTTAGTATCCTTCCAGTTGCTGGATCTCTTTGTGAGACTGAGACCACCATCACTGCTAGAGAATATAAAATAGGGAAGGGGAGGGAAGTAAGAAAGAAAAGAGAGGAAAATATTCCCTCTGCAGGGTAGAAGTTTACTATGGATGTCATCCTGGGAACAGCACTCCAATAGAGGTCTTTTTTATAGTAAATCCTACCCTAATTGTTTCTTGTTCATTCTCCCTGCTTACAGTAATAATTAAAAAAAAAAGAAAAAGCAAGGAAAAAAAAGAGGCAGTGGGGAAGAGAGTGGAAGAAAAAAGTCACAAAAAGAACAAGAAAAGGAATAATAAAAAAAACTCCTTGTGGTGAAAAGGAAAAAAAAAAAGAAAAAAAAAAAAAAGAAATCTGGCGCTAACTCTAAGCAATTTGCACCTTGTGCCCAGATCATAACTCTCTGCCTCCACTGCTTCCACACCCCATGATTTATGTTTGACAGTCTCAAAGTGGTTTGGAAATGGCACAGCACCGAGACCTTGTGGTGAGGCTAACTGATGTTTGAAAAAACAAAAATGAGTTAATTTATGGGAGCGTTCGTTTGGACTGTAATTCCAGATCAACACAGCTCTCCTCTAGTGGAAAAGTTTTGCACGCACACACACATACACACAAAATCTCCTCTTCTTTTTCTAGTTTGATCTCTTCTTTCTACATTCTCCCTATTTTCAGTTCTCATTTTTTCTTTCGAGCTTCTACCCAGATAAAAGAAAATCACATTATGTTATTTTGCATTTAATTTCTATTTTCAGCTAAGAGCAATATAGTGTTCTTGCTTTTAAAGTTCTTTTCACTCTGCCTCTTATCCTGCTTGCTCCTATGCATTTTTGAGATTTCCTTGGACAACAGGAACATATAATGACTTAAAATATTAAATACAGTGATTCCAACCAGCCAGATTCAGACATTCTGAGGTTGTTGAATTTTCAGAAGGTCAGAAAAATCATTGTTCTTTTAATCTACCAAGTTGGATGTTGGGAAAGAAAAAAGTACAGAGGTTCTTCAAGTCATTAACTATACTGGAAAATCTTACCTGTTGTATAATGCTAGACAATTTAATGCAGCATTTAAATCAGAAAAATAGGAGTTAACATTTTAATGGTTGCTAACTGTCTATCCTACATATTAAAGGAAACAAACCAGCTGTACAGCTTTGACTTGAGGGGTTGGATTGCAAACAATTAATATTGACATAACTCTGTATACTACAGTGGAATCAAGCAGGTTTGCACGAGTTATGGATTTGGCCCTTGGCCACGTAAGTGCCTATGTCAGCTTTTCTCAGATACTACCTTCTTTAGGTCATGGTGATAAAAAAAAAAAGGATTGAAAGACAGAGAAATAAGGATCTTACAAATTATACCATGTGCAGTGGTGCATTGTATGTTACTGCACACCAAAAGATGTTGAGAGGAGGAGGAACATTTACTAGAATAATAAATATAAATCTCATATGCATTTTCCAGCTCTTATTTGTGTGATGGATGTTGTTTCGGACAGAATCATGGTTTCCATTGGGTATTATGAGGTTCCTACAACTTGAGATAGGTAGCAAGAAATCTTCCTGCCTCTGTCACAGATTCACAGCTCCTGTGGATTTACTACAGGAAACAAGGGGAGGTGGAGGGAGGCAGATATGGAGCCAGTGGATTATGCTTCTGTCTGCATATTAAACATTTGTGACCCAGCCAGGAAGAATTATCTACGTTCTCACGTTTTCACTGGGAGAACTGAGATGTGACGTTATTTCACCACGCTATGGGAGATAGTGCTTTTCAGACTGCTCCTGAGGATCCTGGCACAAGGGCAAGTTAAATAAGCCACACAGACTGACCGACAGCCTGTTCTTGGTGTTGCAGGTGCAAACCAGATGTGAACAATGCAGGTGGGCCATAAAAGATGTCTGCTTTATCAATATCAGGTATTCCATGCTTTGTCCCTTCCTTAAGAATATCCTTTGCTCCAGGTGCCTGATTTCCTCTCCTGCTCCCCTGCCTCTTTCCAGGAGAATATTTGCAGTCTGTCGTGCCACCTAAATTACCAAGAGGCACATGTGCATTGATTACTCATACAAAACCTGTGCACATTGATTGGGCAAGTGAGGGTAGAAGGTGTGTTGACTCTTTGCTCAGAAGATGAAATGAAGCCTGTGAAGGTTATCTGCAACTCAAGAACCATATATTTTATGGGTCTGGCAGAAATAGTGGGCATTGTCTAAATACTGAAGGAATGTGAATACTGTTTTTGCAAGCAGTTTGCTCAGTTCATCACCCTGAGTGGAGAATGCAATACTGGAGAGTGTATTTAGAGCTGCAGGTGCATGTATCTACCCACCAGGGAAAGATATTAATAACCAGTTTAGTAGTTACTTCCTTTTTCTTCATTTTTGAGGACAAATGAGTGATAGAAGTCAAAGGACTTGGTGTCCAAGAAGACTGGTAAATACTTGTGTATTCCTGACTCATTCCATTTTATCATCTCTCTCTCTGTTCCTGATCAGTTGTGTTAGTGATTTGTGCTTTTCAGGCACCTCACAGGGAGATCTCTCTTTGCCCCGACCATTCTCCATCCGTGTCACTGTATCTAAAAGCATTTAACAGATACGTGCAGCCCATCTGCTCAGTAGTGCCAGTAAGATCTGCTGCTCTGCTCACCTCTGTGACACCTCACTTTGAGATTCTCCACCAACCTTCCATCATCCCAGGGGAACAAACAACCTGTTGGCTATGGATATCTTCATCTGAGAGTGAAATACATCATAGATAAAACAAGCAACCCTTCCTGTGAGAAGGGTTCCCTTACAGCTTCCCCTTCATCCCAACCTCCCTCGCTGACTATATCTGGCACCAGAGCCTGTGTTCCACCATGGCCCTTTCTCCTCCTCCCCTATCAAAGAGAGGATGTTAACTGAGGGCAGAGCTGGGTGTAAAGCTTCTGAGATAACACTGCTATCACCTCTCTCTCTGGGTGAGAAGAGGCGGTATCAGCCCGTTCAGAGATAACTAGCTCTGCAGTGAGTGACAGTGCAGAGATAAAGTCCCTACATTGACTTGCTGATAATACCTTGCCTTGTCTCCAAGGGAGCACCCTGATCCATGAGCTGAAATATAGACACTGTCGCAATCCAGGAGAGTGATTGTAGCAGAATACAGCAGTTATTTTTGAGTACATCTGAAATAGCTTCAAAACAAAAAGGGTTAATCCACTTTTGTCCACTGGCAAGACTTAAGCCCTCACTTTTGCATCACCTTATGTGGGATGCAGAAATCAGTTTTGGCTTCCAGACCTTTAGTTTCTCAGCCATCAGGATGGATTATGTCAACCCGATCTTGGGAGAAAGGGAATCCCGCCGTATGAATGTGAACTCTGCCGTGACACTTGCCTGACCTCCAGTAAGCATGCAGTTTTAGCATCCAGTCTAGCTTTCAGGATCCTAGATGATACATTACTCGTGCTGAAAACTTCTCCTAAGGTCCTTATGCGTTTAGAGGTCTTACAATCTTCCATCTGAATTTTCCATTTCTCATCCCATTAGTTCAAATCATCCTCCTATGAATAAGACTAAATAACTGCTCATCCTCTTTCATGTTCCATACTCTTCCTGGATTTTCAGGCTATTATTTCTCTCAATTTCTTGCTGTCACTCTGTATTGTATCTTTAGGTTTTTCAGTGTTTCTGGATGATCTGACAGCCACTGCTCATCTCTGAATTCTAATGCACAGACTAGTCTTTAGACCACATACAGTCTTGCGGTAGAGCACAGAACTGAGCTAGGTATGTTTGGAGAACACAGATGATTCCAAGACTTTAAAGTCAAAATCCACTGCAAGTTCTTGATCACTGCATGGACTGATTTGAAACTAGCTAATTCTGAAGTAGCTGCTGAAATTTGCAGCTCAGAAGATGCAGAAAAACCCCTATGGTAGTCTTAGAAAGTTCTCAGAGAGTTGTCCCACAGAGAAGTTTTCCCTGAGGCAGCTGCACAGATATTGGTACCCTTTCAGCAAGTACAGATTTCTCAATGCTGCGTACAGCCATGCCACAAAACAGTGGTTCATTTAATTTTTCCATTTGATGAAGACTTGAACAGCAGAGAAAACTATGTTGGACCATTTTTCATAAAACTATTAGGATCCCCTACTGCTTTCCTTCCAAAATATTTATTTTGTGGACCACCACAATGGTCTGTATGAATTACTGGTGGTCTGTGCTCTTTAATGTAGGGAGTTATTGCTTTATGATATACTAGTATTTTTTATATTATTTTAATTTAATATTTTCTTTTTTACAAAAAATGATATTATTAACTCAAAAAATGTTGAATTCAGTGAAAGGACATAATCATTATGAAGTTTTCTTTTCTTGTACTAACACAAAGATGTTACAGTTTTTAGGAAAAAAACCCATAAAGTACTTTTTGTTCAAAATAATTTTGAAAGCTATCAAATCTTTTGGTTTACTTAAAATCTACCTTGTAACTAGCAAAAAAATGGATTTCAGTAGCAAAGAAAAAAAATTACACCACTTCTAAAAAAAGGAAAAAATTAAAAATCACATATAAGAATTTTAATAGAAAAAATATTAGGAAAGAATTCATTAGAAAAAGGGAATTGACTTTCAACACTCTAAGGTGGTAATAAGGTGCCAATATTGAAATTGTTTACAACATCAGGTTTGTAATTTTTTACTGGACCTGGTTGCCCATTTGGTATGATGAGACATCTTACACACTTTAGATAGATACTCAGCAAGTAGATTTTCACTGACTAGTCTTCTACTACAATTAATGCATAGGGAGAGGGAGCAGGCAAGAGGGAAGAGGATTCACAGCACCTAGCCAGGCTCCTGCTCTGAATCATCCCAGTATAAGCTCAACATATTTGTTGACAGCAAGAAGTCTCGGCAGCTGAGTCAGCTAAGAAGGAACCAAAGTTTTGCTGGTGTGAGTACCCACTTCTGTCAAATTTTGGTCCACATTTTATGCAATGTGAAATACTCATGTAAAAAAAAAAAGAGTCTTTTTTACTGCAAATATTAAGTGACAGATTTAATTTATTCATTAAGATAAATGTCTGAATTTGTCCCATATGTCACTACCTTGATGCCAATGAAATTACCACTAGGGATGAATTTTGGTGTAAGTGGGTGTGCATGTATGTCTTCATTTAAATGAGGCGTATATATGTGTGTATGTGTGTGTCTCTCGTTCATTGCATAAATAGACACAAGCACACATATACTGTGTTTTAAAGCTCAGGCAGAGCAGAAAGGTTGGCTTCCTAAGGCATTTTCTGTGTTTTCTGGCAGCCAGCTATACCCAGGTTAACCTGATCTTTACCACATAACTTCAGTCCAGGGAATGTGATTATAAAACTTTCCCATCCATGCAGCTCTTTAAACCAAACTCACGATACTGAAGGATGGATGGATTCCATTCTCAGTGTGTATGTGTATGATGAATTCAATGGATGGGAAGACTTTAGAACCACCATATGACGTTTTTATTTCTCTTTTTTTTTCTTTTTTTTATTTTTTTTTTTTTTGTCCACAAGTGAATTAGCAGAAGGGTAACCATTGGCTAAAATAGCTGGGTCCATCAGAGCTGACTGGGATTGATCTCTCGGAGCCAAATATGAACCGCAGAGACCCACCACAGTCTTACGTTTAAAAAAAAAAAGGAAAAAAAAATATCTCAGCAAAACTCTCCTTCTTAATGGTATTTTGAGGGACCTGAAACATAGCAATGTAAGTGTATAATCCTGAAAAATAAAATCAGCATTCATGGAACAAAATATACAAGCAGATTATTTATATAGAGCTATGCATTGCTCCATCTGGGCTTAAAGTTCTGAGTGAAAACCACAAAAAACAAAGACAGTGAAAGACCAATTTTCCCCCAGGACAGTGCTTCCTAATCTCTTTTCTAAGCAGACCTCACATGAGGAAATTGATAAAGTACTGCGACTCCCTTTGGCCTTTGGATTGCACACAGCCCCAGCAGAAATTATTATACTGAGGTGTCCGTCATGTCCCGTCTACAAAGTACCTACCCCACCAGTGCAGCCTGGCTGTACACAAATGTCTTGAACTCAAGCAGAGCATCATTTGATGTCCCCTGAATTTATTACAGGAAATCCAAGTGACTCCAGATGTCACTGAGGAATGCCTTTGCATCAAATGATTAAATATATAAAAATTCCTTTGCTTTTCATTTTTGCTTTGGAGAAAAAGAGCCTGGAAGAGCTGTTCACCAGTTTTGCTTCCTTTATTTTATAATCTTAGCTGTGAACTCCATCCCTTCTCATTTCTTCAGAGTATGCTTTTTTCGAAATATAGAAGGAGCAGTAGTTTCACCTAAAATAATCAGTAGTTACATTGTCATGGTTGCCTGCTTTACTGTAGTACTCGCAGAATGTCCCAGCAGAAGAAATGTTGTAATGAAGTCTCATCATGCTTATTGCTCAGTCATCCATCAGACAAGAAGTGAATGCAAATTCTGATCTTAATTTCCAAATAAGAATTTAGCTGAGATTTATTTATATGGGAACCATCTCAAAATTTTATTTCTCTAAAGTTGTTCAACCATATTACATGCACTGCACAACTTTCTGAGTTGTTTCTGGTATTATCTATTTTTTTGATTAAACACAATGCCAAAATTGAAGGTGACTAATACTGGCGAATAGTATGTCAAATGGGATTGATACATGGGCTGTATCGGTAGTCACTCCATGTTGCTACTTTGGTATTTTAAATCTGTTGAAACAGTACTCTAATCAGAATCTAGAAACTTGAAAAGTTATGCTGTGTGTTTAATAGACTTTTTCCCTAGTATTTCATAGAATGGACTGGAAAATTGCATCCAAATAGTTTTTCTCCTAAAAGGCAAAATTCCCTAAAAAATAACTCCCCACTGTTACTTTTGACAGAATTTGAGAATGGAAAGTGAGTTCTTAAAACATTAAAAAAATTTCTGCACAAATATTTTAACATTTGAAATTAAAGGCGTCCAAAGTCAGCAGCCCTGGTTTTTGTGAAATTCCCTTAGCCATTCCCATAGGAGATCAAAGAGAATATATTGGGGAAATTGCCCTTTTCTTATATTTATTTTTAGGCATCTCCTATGGGTCTCTTCCTGAAGAGCTTTTTGGTCTGAACTGGTATGTCTACACATAAATTCTTGTTGAAATAAGTTGCTTCCAGATTATTTTGGCCAGATTCGGGGACTTCTAAAAAAATTTCAGAAATAACGACAGAATGGCTGAAGAATCTGTCTCACCTCTCTAGTAATTACTTTTCAAAAGTGTGATAAAGTTTTTCAGAGGAGGGGGATTTTTTTTCCTAACTTTAAACTTCAGGAGTGTAAATGTCCCCCGCAGAGAAGATAGCCACTCTATACTCTTCCATCATAGAAGCAGAAGAATTGGCTTTACAGAACAATTAATGAGCTCTGGGCTTCACTAACTGATCCCAAGGCCTTAAGGGATCACAGAGGATAAGTGAGTTGGTTATTTCAGATGTACAAAACTCTACCTTGTATCTCTACCTTCAGATGCCTCCTAACCTAACTGTATCTAATATCTTGCTCTAAACTCGGACAAATTACATATATAGATCTTCCAGAATAACCAAATAAAAACATACCAAACCAAAGCAAACCAAAGAACATACCACAAGAATAACATCTTGAAACACTGACTTGAATCACTATAACATCCTAACACCATTTTTCATACTTGGACTCAGTTTCTACTTTACACTGAATTTTGCTCTGGGATTTGGTGTTTCTTTATTTTTTTTTATGTGTTTTGAGTGTGAATGCACATATTGACAGAGAATTAATTCGGTAAACAATACCGAAAAATGCTCCCAGTAGGTGGGTAGAGACACGCAAGGCAACTATCTGTAGAGCACTTCTGGGTTCTCACCAGCATCTGGCTCATCCATCTTTGACATCCCAGTCCAGATCACCATTTTGAAGCACCTTGATACAGATCCAGCATTGTAAATTTGAGCTTTGCTGTGCACTTGCACTGTTGATTCAGCTGCAGCGGGTATCCGGTCATTTGGGCTGAGGAGTTAGAGGCAGATGGCCATAATGCTAGCCAAATCACTCCCTTCTGTGCTGTTGGCTACGGAAACTGGCATGCTTTAACCATACTAGCCCAGTAGGCCATCTGGATTTAGACAGACCTTCAACCCTTTTTCTGGCATTTCTAAGTGTTGTAAAACTTAGCTTGTTGGCAGTCATGGGAGTTTCTGTTTTGTTTTGTTTTGTTTTGTTTTGTTTTGTTTTGTTTTTTAAACAGATGTCCTAAAGGAACCATGAGCTGATGTTTCGTTTGCTGCCTAGGGTTTCTTTGCATCTATTTCAAGACTTTGCAAAGTAGACAGTGTTATGAAGTTGGTTCTGCTGTGGAAAACAAAGCCTGGGAAGGAAAAATGAGGATTTCATTTCACAGCCAATTTTTCAAAGCATGCATAGCAATCTGGCCCTAGAGATGGGGTTATCCTTCCTTTGCAATGCTTCAGGCTTTGTTTCAGGTGGCAGAGATCTCATAGGCTTCTGCACCTGAAAATAGTGACTGGGAGCCCTTCAAGCTAGGCTCTAGATGTAAGGACCCAAAGTAGATGCAGTCCAGATGATGTGAGTTAAGGAATACAAGATAGGGAAGAAAGGTCATGTATCAGAAATCTACATTTTAAATTTACAATCCTAAAATTTCAACTAAGGTCCTGAATGATTTTGTGGATCTAGTCTGTTGTGTTTAGTGAAAAACAAGCAAAGATTGCACAAGGAATTATCTGGTGAAGTGATAACTGCTGAAATCAGTACATGGGATTAATTAAAATTAAGCAAAAGAAAGGAAGAAGAATGAAAATTCAGCTAGCAATCTACGTGGAAGGCAGGGAGAAGAAATCATCTTCCCTGTTAGCTGCCCCATGGTAAAATTTTCTCTCAAGGAAAGCAACTATATTCAACTTCTATACAGTATAACACACTGTTTACATTACTAAGGACATTGGACTAGACAACCAAGTAGATTTTTCTTCCTTTTCTTTTTTTTTCTTTTCTTTTTTTCTTTTAAACAAGGCTACGCTGATATCTTTGCCCCAGACTTGGATAAGAGAATGTTGTATTCAGTTATGAAATTAAATACTCTAAAGCTCATGAGATGACAGTCATTAGAGCACAGCATGACTAAATACTATTCACCTAACATAACATTATCCATCAAGAATCCAACACACACACACGCACAAATGGCCCACACCCAGTGCACCCAGCCAATACCTAATCTGCTGAAAATTAAACTGGTAACGTATGTTAAAACATTTGTGGGAAGTTTGGATCCTGAGATATTTTGCTACAATCCATGAGCCTTTCAATTAATTCATTACTCATTTTCCCCACTTGCTTATTCATAACCAGAGGCTATTGTCTTGTGTTTCTGACATCACAGTCAGTTGCCTTAGGAACAGTGATGATGTCACAAGGGTAGAATTAGCACCTATTAATATGAATAGGCACACAGAAGAAATGAATAATGAGTTCAGGGCCTGAACTAGACACAAATTACTAGGAGTTTTTTTGGACAGGAAAAATACTTGAAAGGTAAATGGGGCTTATATTTAAGTATTATGTTTTCATTGCACTTGGACAGTGAACAAAAGTTGATATTTGAGTAATAAAATTACAAATACTGGGGTGAGAACAGCTGTAGGATCATGAAAGTTTTTTTCCATGCAAATGAGCCAAAAATTATGACTTTAGTTTGAATGCTAATGGATAAGAGCGTGTGCCCTGGAACTCAACAAGGCACAGGACTTACTAACATAGGGCTTACTAACATCCCAGTACTTGGAGTACTCAGAGTCTGACAGACCACGGTTTGACAGGGTATTGCATTATGTCTAACCACACTTCCCTCTGTTTCCCACTGAGATGTCTTTCCATTCACACTTGTTTTTTGTTTCCTGGTTGACATTTTTAATTTCTGCTTTGTTCATCCTCAACCCCCTTTCTCCTGGATTAGGCTAAATTATCAGCATAATCATACGCCCGCCTGCCACTCAGTATGAACAAAGCAGTTGCTGAGATACTGAATTTTATGAAAGGAGGACAGCATATGTATTCTGGTCTGGAATAAACAAGAAGTGCAAATATTGCCTTATCTTATTCCTGTTTTCTTTTTTTTTCCCAAGAAAAAATGAGCACTATGGGGTTCACTATCTCATACTAACTTTTAACTGTGCAGCTCGCATGCATATCACCAGCTTTGGATGTCTTGCTCATTTGTAGCCTGATTTGGGACTATGAGAAATTTTTCACAGGTTAAATTGGTACATGGGAAGCAGAGAAGCAAGACTGGGCAAAGGGTGTTTCTTTCCACTGAGATCTGGATGATGGTGCCCTAGCAAAGGACTCCTGGACATTTCTTGCTGAGCCAAATCCCTCTTACAAACAGGTGTTATTCCCACCTCGATTCTCTTGGTTTCCTGTTCCTTGGCTGTGTTTGTCATTAAGTTTTCTGATGCCAGATTCATCTCATCTCTCTTGGGCACCAATCTAAAGTGTTTGAATGAGGATTACAGTCACCTGCAGCTCTCCCAGCAGTCCGGAGGGGAAAGCAGACACCTCCAGAGGCTGATTCTGCTGACGCATGGTTTTTTGCTTGTGGACAATTAAAGCACATGAATCCCAGCCCTGATAGCTGAAATACTTTGGGTTTAGTACAGGGTATTCGATTAAATGTGACAGCCGATCTTATCCAAGGAGAGGCACTTGAGCATTGAACCACCACTTCTGACCTGCAGTTCCACAAAGCCCTGGAACAACTTCACTGTACAATCACTTCTCCACTTGTCACAACTTGTTTGCTGGTACCCTTCCTCCCCGTTGTCCTCAGTTTATGGTACTTCGAGACATTTATTGTGACTTTTTTCTGCTGGTAACAAAAAGGGATTTATTCTACATTTTTTTTCTATAACATAATAACTACATTGTGCAGTTTTCCGTTTTTAAAACTTTCAAAGCTTTTCTTTTTCCTTTTCCTTATTGTTTTTTAAAAATGAAACTCTAACCTTATTTTGCATAGGAAATAAAAAAAAAAAAGAAAAAAGGAAGACAACCAGCAAACTCTGTACCTACTCATTTGTAATCTGCAGTTTTGAAGGTGGGTCAGGCTCTGAGATTTTAGGCTGAAATTGCCTAATCTTTCTACCCCTCCCTTGGCCAGGCAACAACTACACCGCAGTCAGAGAGGATACACAATCTGCCCAGCAGTTACTAATGGCAGAAACACCCTGTCCCAAGCACCTTCTCTCGCTGAGTGTTTTTCCAGAGGCGGCAAGGCCTTCCATTCCATCTTTTGGCAAGTGATACATAACGCCAAAGCGTACATGCAGGAGGGTGAAAGCCAAGTCTTGAGGATGCTGTCAGCGTGGAGGGATGTGCTGTGACAGTCGGCTCTGTGCCTGGCCCCGTGGATCCCAGGCAGGTGGTGAACGGCGTGTTTTCGCTCCCCGCTCTTGACACGAGGATCAAGCTGCCCATCCGCTTCCGTCGTGGGCTCTGATATTGGCTCCCATGGACTCAGTGTGGAGCCACGCTGGCTTCACCAGGGGAGATAGTGATGACCTGGTGTGTCCTCAGCTTGTCACTCTCCATCCCGACTGTCCTGAAGAGAAGCAGCTGTCCCTGCGACAGGAATCACAGCTCCCTAAATTACTTTCCCTGCTCATTTCTGGGTGGTTATGAACATATATGTGTTCAATGCACCTCTTTTTCCCATCTAGAAATCATCTAAAATATGTATATTGGTCTTCCCAATATACATATTTTGCTGGAAGGCCGAGTAGATGTCCCAGTACTTCGTATATGACGGAAAGATTTGAAAAGTCAGCTAAGTCATGCTCACTTGTGATAGGTGTTGCTCCCTAAGAGGCCTCACACATATTGCTTTATAAAAATATATATGTAGAGCACGTCACAAACACTCAGACGTGCACACACATGATTCCATGCAGACAAACGTGCACAGACATTTGAGACAGCTACTGCTTTGATCACCTTATATTTTAAACAGGGAAAGACAGCATTAGTTTTATCCTGTTTTACAGATGAGATGAAATGAGGATCAGAGAGATTAAGGGCTGGGTTTGGAAAAGTGTCTCAACAGCCATGGGTGAATGAAGTCAAAGTACCTGCTTTTGATAATCCTCCCCAGCACCTCTTTGAACTGCTGGATTCCCAAACCAGCCTGACTCCCTCAAGGTCACTGTAGAAGACCTTGGTTCTTCTTCAGAGATGCTTTCAACACTAGGATGACCTTCAACAAACTTTAGTTAAGTTGTATGACTATGTATAAGTAGGATGCAGAAACAATACATTTAAATAACTAGAAACACTAGGCTGCAAAATGTTCGGTCTGTGGTAAGAAGCACTTACAACACATCTGGCACATATTTGTAGCCATCCAGCAATGACAGAGCATGCATACACATGAGAAACACCAAAGAAAACAGCAACAGCTTAAAGTCCTGGGCTGATCCCAGCCGGACTCTACTGCTAGTCATATTTTTATGGAAGGCTTCTTGCCTGTACTCTGGGAGTGCAATGGCTCTTCCATGTCGGGTGACTCACTTAAAGTGTGAGGAGCCAAAGTTCTCCACCACTCAATTCCTCATTTATCACATCCCTCCCTTCCTTGCTGTCTGCAACTGCACAGGCATCATCACTACAGATCGAGTTGGGGAGCCAGCATTGCTCCACAGAAGACAGAAATGGTGAAACGGACAATATTTTTGCTTATATTCTTGTGTATCTACATCTGATCTTGTATTTAACACCAGACTAGATGGTCATAACAACTCCCTCTGGCTCTAAAACCCGCCCATTTTATGGAATGCACTGTATGGAAAGTATTCATTCTTCTTTGCCTATATAAATATACAGGTATGGATAAATATGCACACATACATATGTATTAAAGTATGCACACTAACAGCCTACACATACATATGCATTTTATAACCCTTCACCTAGATATCTATAAATCTCTAACCTCTTCTGTTTAAATTTTCCCTAGAGTTAAGCTACAGATTATTATTGATAAAATATGAACTAATGCTCATAACATCCCTGTGTATTTAAGGTGGGATTTCATTTCAGCTAATGTTAGCCCACTAAAAGTAAAATTTTAAGCCTAGACTAGTTTTCTGGGTTTCTTTATAGCCAATAAAAAGAGACAGGCACATCCAGAGGGCAATTTGGCTGATCTGTTTAGTATTTATTGGCTAGACACAGATGTCAACTGTGAAGCAGGGCTGTTAGAGAGGGAGGTGAAATGAATTGGGAATGGCTAGGGTGGAATTTAGAGGCTGGTTCAGAGCCCCAACACCAGCTGTCTTCAGTACTGGTGCGTTCATGTGAGCAGGGTGTGCAAGTTCCCATTACAGTCATCGTAGAACTACTCAGTGCAGCCAGCTCGATCCTGAAGAGTAATACAGATGACGTTAAAATAGACATCTACCAGCTTATGACCTGAATTTTGTCCTCAGACCTCTGCAACTGAAATCACTACAGGCAAGTTCTCTTTCTCTAAATACGCATACAGGGTGGAGACTACGGAGTAACCAAGACATCCACAGAGGGCTCACAAACGTGACACAGGACCTCTGGGGCACCTGCATCTTTCTGAAGCAGAGCTGGAGGACCTACAGGGTACACTAAAATTTCAAAATTACATGCCTAGTACTAAAACAACCTCAGATTTCCAAGGACTGTGAGCGAAGGAAATAGATAAACAGGTCACACAGAGATGGCCTCAGCTTGGATCACTAAGTCTAGTGCCACATGAGGTCCCACTGGGACCTCACCTCACTTCTAGATGCTTCTCTAGTAAAGCACAGATCTGCTGTAGGCTTTGTGTCAGATCTAAATGCCCCATGTGGACACTGAAGGTATTTTAGAGGCAGCTCAAATGGCACTAAACCACAACATCCTTAACAGGGCATGTCTGAGCATGAGGGCAACCTTTATGCTGAGATTATCCAGGTCAACAATCTTTAAAGCCTAAAATGGATCGAATTTTAAAACATTCTTCCATCCAGGTGGATGATGCCAAGAATAAACTGAAACCAGGATTCTCTGGAACAGTTCATTTCAAGGAGCGTTCTCAGTATCCCTTTCTTAAAAGTCTCTCCTGAGAGCTCTTGGAGATTTGCCTTTCAGTAAGGAGATAAGTGTCTCTTCCACTATACAAGCAGAGAAACTAAGTATGGATGGCTGAACAAATGAGTTGCAAACATACAGAAAGTCTGTGGATACTCATAGCATGATACAGGTTGGAAGAAACCTACAAAGCGTATGTGGTCCACCTTCCACTCAAGGCAGGACCAACAAGCCTGTATTTCTGATCATAGGTTTAGAGTGCTGTTTACAAAAAGCATTCTCCTTCTGCATGTAAGGTTAGTTTGTAGTTATCATAACCATCACACAAATAATTCCATATCCTCCTGGGATTTTTTTTTTTACCTTGCACCTTCTGTTTTCATCAGGACTCCTGGGTCAATGATGCAAATGCTCAGTCTATTAAAGAAGGGAACTTACATCTATTTCTGGACAAAGTTCTTCCCCGGCTTTAAGGGTTGAAAGGCAATGGTAGTTAAAGTGAGTTTTAAGGTTGCCCTTGAGGCTTTAGTATTAAAAGTCCTACAACATTAATCTCAATGAATTTTGTTCCTTGACTTATTAGCTCCTTCTTCTTTCTGGAGGTTATATATGAAGTACATAAGGAAGGGAAAACAAACCATCTGCAGATACTTTCACGGAAGGTCTCTCCTTCACAATAACAAGATGCTGTGGATAACTTTGGACCAGCAGCAGGTTCAGGCAAGATAACTGTGAGTTGGGGCACCTTAGAAGAATGTGTTGAAGTTTTTATGGCTTCTCTAGATCACTGAAAATGATCGGATTCCTTCCTGTCACTACAATGGGTTTTGGTCAGGTCCTCATACTGCAATCATTCTTACTGTATTCAGTGTCTACTTTAGTGCTTGTGTACTTAGAATAAAAGCTGCAATGTTTGCAAGCAGTTTCTTCCAAACAAATAATCAGGAGTATAATGAGATACATATTGTCACTAATCTATAAGGAATGCAGATTGTCATGAGAAACAGCTAGTACTAGAAGAAAAAGGGAAGTAAAAGAGCTAAACGACTTGCAAGATTTAGTATCTGTGTCCCCCTTAGACACTCACTGTTCTTTGGGCAGATAACTCTCGTTTTTTAGCAGTTATTGCTTACATTTTTGACTAAGTAGTTGGATCATTAAACAGTCATTTTTTAGCAACAGTTATTATCATATATGGAAACAGGTATTAACGTATATGGAATCATTATGGTTGGAAGAGACCTCAGAGATCATCAAGTCCAATCATGAAAGTATATGAAGGTATAACTTTTTCTTTTTTTTTTGATTAAGTAGTATTTTCATAGCTCTTTTAGATCAGAACATGGAATGTTGCCTCTACATGCAGAATAGTATGATTGGTATTTGGGAGAAAAGCAGACACCTCACTGTTTCCTTTGCTGGGACTGTCCATCAAGTGGAATGACAGCCCTAGTACTCTTTAGTTACAAGGGAGAAAAACTATGGAGACTCCACTATTTCCTTCCCTAGGCAGAGGAATTCCACAGTCGTTATGTCTGTGGTGCAGGAGCTGAGGTCATGGGTGTGATTCAGCGGCTACGAATTTTGCAGCGCAGACCTCCCAAAAGGTTAAACCGATGACTGGGCAGCAACCTATAGCAATTGGAAAACCACGGACTTCTCTGCCTGACCTGCTGGCGGCAAGAATTCAGTGTAGGAGAACCAAGGCTGAGCAAAGGCACGATGCAATGGGCAGGCAGTCATGGCAAGTGTGGACATTTCAACCAGAGCACGAAGTTCACCTGGGGGTCATTGAAGCTGTCTGCTGCTTCTGAGGCTTGATCTAAAACCCACTGTCTTCAACACAAAGCTTTCCATTGCTTTCCATTTGGCAGGCTTTGAATTAATCCCTTGGTGCTAAAGTTTTGAAAAGATGAAAAAAATGAGCAGTTTCACCTGTGGTTTGCCTTATTTTTGTAACCTGTAAGCACTGAGATTAGCTGTGTGTTTCTGTTTTGCATAGTGGCTTCAAATTTCAGTTCAGACATCTTTGTGCCGTATAACATAAATGAATTTGAACAGTAAGACAGGCAAGTATCAGTAAATTTGTATATTCTTCAAACTCAACCTCTTAGGGAGAAAAAAAATCACATGAAGCTATCCATGTCGCAGTGACACTGGTGAGCCCAAATGACAGCTCAAGACATCCATGACCTTTCAGCTTTTCAATTTAGGGATTTTTGGACTTAATCCTAATCTGAATGTGATAACTGTGCTGTTTGTAGTCTCCCTTTCTTTGCTGAAAGATGTCTTAGTGTAAGTCAGCACCAGGCTTTATACCCATAACTGGATGAAACAACAGTTAATTGAAACATATTCAATATATATTGAAAGATGAGTAATTTTTATCTGAATTACGATCAAAGAATTTGCTTTTGCCATTGGAAGCTAAAACAACGATACGATCTGAGTTCAAGTTCAACAAGAGTGAAGTCTTTTGAATAGTTCTTCCCAGCTGGCTCCTAACAGTAAAAACTTCCATGTGATTACCTGTTCACCCCTTCAGACTGAAACCACCTGAGAACTTTGAATAATTTTACATCTGGCCTGGAGCTCATAAAAGACCCATTAGTATGAAATATGTGCCTCCTAAAAATCCTCTGGTCCAAAAGTGCCCATTGCAAAAAAAAAAACCAAAACACGTTTGACATGAGAAAGTCTCTACTCACAAATGTTTATGACAAAGGCTATATAAAGAGAGGACTTCTCTGGCACATACAGGTTTTCCTACCAGCCTTGGCTCAGATTCTATGTAAACTATGCTGGTTAAAATTTGCAGTCATCTTCAACATAAATTAAACTGGATCATACTATATGAATGGTAGGATAATGAGCCTACAACTAGATGTACAGGGATCCCTCGCTAAAGATAATGTGTAGTTGGAGGAACTCATTGTAAGAGAAATGAAATAATCACCTAGCTTGTTACAAATCGAAGCAGAATCTATAGCTGTATTGATGAGGAATAGACAGCTGTCCTTTGCTGCTCTGGCTAGTCAAAACCTGTCACGTAGACTTGAAAATTACTGTTCTTCCAATTCAGTGTCCATCAGCAATTATTCATTTTTCTACAGTGTAGGCTGACTCTAAGTCCAATTTCTATGTACTCAGGTTAGAAACATTTTTCCCATTCCCACAGAAACTTCTGAGAACACAAAAAATACTATTTATTTTTTTAATAGGGAGACAACACTTGAAGATTTTTCTTTTCTTCTCAGGAAATTTGAGAGGGAGCAACTGAAGGGGTTCGTTATTTTCCTGAACTATGAGAGGGATTCAGCTTTAAAGTATTCTTTGGCCATCACTGAGCTGTCCAAGGCTGTCACTTATTTCAGGGTCTTCTCGTTTTGATGAAAGCATTATTTTGCTGAAATATTGCACTGAAAAATAGGTACAATACCAGGAAGAGGTTTTTGTCTTTTTCTGGTGGGTTGGTTGTTTCTTTTGGCAGACAGGTTGTGTGTGTGGGGGTCAGTAATGCATTATTTTCCAGCAAAGTGTGGGTTGGTTGTTTCTTTTGGCAGACAGGGTGTGTGTCGGGGGGTCAGTAATGCATTATTTTCCAGCGAAGATTCATTCAAATGGAAGCAAGGGGAAGCTCAACAACGTCTAGATGGAAGTGGACACCAAGAAGCGCAGCAGAATCAATGTCAGGTATCTTCTGTCTGTCAGTTACCAGACACACCATAATCAGATCTACACACAGCCAGAAGGCATTAGTAAACCACTTTGGGAAAAGACTGGAGTACCTGTGCTATGATTCATCTTTAGAATTGCTCAAATCCCTGACTTTGCACAACAGTTTCATTAACCTACTCAATCCCATGACCTGGCCTCCGAAGTATTTCATGGTGACACTCCTGACAGTCATCTGGGGTGTCCACCACCACACACACATGCAAAAAAACACATTCCTGCGTAAAGGCAATGGGCTTGCAAATTATGAAAACAAACTGCAAGTCTGACTTAAAGCTTTACGCCCGCTGAGGCTCCACGCTATGTAGTAATAATATTTACAAGGCACTGGACTCCGTTGGCCAGGCTGCCTCGCTCCGTTACCCATCACACTTACGTACATTCTGCACGGTTGGACGCGTGACGTTACCCTGAAGCCCAGGTCCTTGATTTATAGTGTCTGGTAATGTCTCCCTCGTGCTGAAATTGAAATGTCTGTGATTTTTGGACACTGAAGGAACATTGGGTTTGCTTTGACCTGTAAATGAAGAGATGGCAATCAATCTTTAAACTTTTTTTTTAAAATTAAAGCCCTTTCTCATCTCCTCCCTCTTTTTATGCTGGTATTTACCACCCTCAGAGTTTTTCAGCATTAATTGAGCCAAAACCTCGATTTTTCAGACACTGGAAGTGAATTTAAGTGTTCACTATGGTGGCTGGATCAGAATCAACAAAAGGTTATCCACAGGTGAAAGGCACCAAAATAAAGACAAGTTAAAGAGAGGACTGGATTCACTTAGTCTGGCTCTTATTGACTGAGGGCAGACTTGGACACTTGTATAGGCTAGAGTCAGTGAAGAGGATCAAGAGTTTTAGAGAAAATATCATCCTATCCTGAGCTAGGCAGTTAAGAAGGGGGAGATGAAACCCATGCTTTCAAGGTGCTTATCTTTTTCCATTTAATATGGGGTAATGTAAATAAATCATTGGCTTAGACTAGTCATCAAACTTGGAGATACCTAAATTGAGACTTTCCCACCCAAGCCTGTGCATACCACTTAGACTTTTTAATAATGTCCTTAAGAGTACATTGAAGTCCTTTGGAATGACACGTATGCATACACCCTAACTCTTCTTCTTGAAATGAACCTTATTTAGCAAGGAAGAGCATGACTTCATAAAAGTATGAAATAGTTCTACCCTTAAAGGTCTGTATGAAAAAGCAATAATAAATCTTCTATGAACTGTCTCCTACTGACTTTGGCCTCTGATTAACTGTCAGACTTTCCCATTTGCAAATTTTGGGTACACGGTAGATAGGCACTAAATCTTGATTAATGCATGCAAAAGCATCCTCCACTCTCATTCAACAGACTTCAGAAGACCTCAGCTTGTACAAAAGATCTCAGCTCTAGGCTCAGATACTTGTCAGCTAAAGATAAAATTGTCTTACTTCATATTTTCTCTGCTAGCTTCAGAAATTACTTCTCCCTTACATCATATACTGTCTCTGCAACTTCCTTTAACTTAAAAATCCATTTATACAAACCTTCCCAAACATAGAAAAATCTGAATTTACTTTGGAAGTTTTCTCGTCTGCCTGCAATGTCAAGTGATACTCAAAGAAAGTATACATTTGCCAAAAAAAAAGAAGTACTGTACAGAAATTTAGTGATGGGATGGTGAAGTAGAACTTTCTAAGAGCTGGAAACTACTGGACAAGATTATTAATGCCACAAAATTATTTTGCACAAAATTATTCTTCGAAATCTCTGAGTCTGAGAGAGGAAGTATTAAATTTCTCACGCCCCTCTTGTATCTTAGAAGAAGGAATGAGAATATTATTGCTTTCGTGTACCATTTTGATGGTCTTTGATACCACTTTTAGGTTTTTCTGCCTTCCAACAGTACTTTGTCCTTTGTGTTCAGACTTCTGGATGCAGAGTTATTCTCTGTTAAATTGTGTTCTCCATTGTTAGGAAGTGCTTATTGAGACCTGCACACTGACAACAAAGTGTGTGATGGAAGGTTTGCTAAGTTCTCTCATTTGGAAGTTCCAGTTCATATTCTTAAGCACTAGAAGATGACCTGTTCATCTATCTATCCATTTGTCCATCCATATTACAGATATACCTAATATTCAATGAACTCTTTCTAATTTCTGTAAAATTAGAAATACCTAATTTAAGGAACTGTTTCCATATAATGTTTTTTAAAGCTCCCTCACTTCTCATTTCAAACTTATTTTATTTTTCAATGGTAGAATTCTTTTCTTCCTCCTGTATTTTTTATGTCCTAGGTTTTTTTGGGGGTATTTTTGCTGTTTTATTTTTCCATAGTACTACATATATTATTTATTGTAATATGGTTTTATAGACCCCAAGTGCACTATAAGGATGATGGGGAAAATAACTTACAAGGGCAATAGTCCCAGTTATGACTGCTAAGAGATATTCAAGAAGGTCTTTTAGGAGTTCACTCAGCCTGGGACACAGTGGTATAGCTTATCTGAAAGGTTGCTGTGATATGTCTTTTTTATTGGTGATATTCTGAAACACTTCAAAAATGCATGTTAATTCCCAGTCTAGTGCTTCCTGACAAAGCTTTGTCCAGGAAAGGATTATGGTTCAACCCAAAGACCCATACAGAGACTCCCACAGGCCACAGTGGGCTTCCCAACTGTCCCTAATGACTCACCTCAATTTAATGTGTAAGGAGGCAGCAGTTCTTAAAATGATGTGAGGAGGAAGTCAGCATGGATTTTGTCAGGAAATTTCTCCAACATTATCTAGGGCTCAATTAATCCTTCGGGCTCAGCCTGAGGTAAGGCACACTGGGAAATAATGGTACACAGACGTTGTCTTTCCAAGGTTTCTTTCTTGCTCTGGGTTTGAGGGAACAGTAAAAGCCTGCAACTCATGAAAGCCAGTGGCTCATTTCCTCTCTTAGGCTTCATCAAGAGAGCTTTTCAGGTGAGTGAAGAGGAGAGAACAAGCATCTACCGTGCCTTTTTGTCCCTTGCTTGCATTCAAGAAATGTACAGTTATTTCTCCAAATCTGATGAAGGTTTGCATAAGTTTCGTTCAACTTTGCTTGCAGATATGTTTCAACAAAGAGAGGGCACAGTCCACCCATGAGAAGGGTTTGTAGCCTTTTCCATCTGCTTCAGAAGGACCCTGGAAGACTTTTGCCATTCCTGCCTGCAGCAACCTCACCCCCTTATTGGGGAATCCTCATTTTCCCCAAGAACAGCAAAAGCACTTATAGCCCCAGTCACTGTCACAAATCAACTATTTATACCAAATTGCTTACAATTTAAGTAGATAAGAGAGATAAATGGAGCAGTAGGGACAGAGACCTGCCCCAGGTCATACATCAGGGCCAAGGCCATCATCCAGGTGCCTGTGGGCAGGGTTACACATAACCCAGGGAGATGTACTCTTATTGCAAAGGACTATGAGAAATTGTAGATTCATGCCATGGAAAAATTGCTACTTTGGACTTTCAGATTAAGAGCACACATTTCCTAGACAGGAGGAGTGTTTCACAGCTGTGTGATACAGAAAAAGCTAAATGCAGCTAAAAACTGTGCTTTTTCTGGTATCACTGGCTGTGCCCGGGAGACAGGGATGGAAAAGGTGGACAGAACATGCTAGGGAAGAGACAGGGTGTACAACTTCACATACACTGCCTTCAGCTGGTTGTGGATTTTGGCACATGTATACCTCCAAAGTCTTCTACTAAGTACTCCATCAAAAAGTCATTCATACTGAATTTCAAGTGCATCTCCAAAGAATGATTGCTAGATCTTCTCAACAAAACACTTCCAAAACTTTTTGACATGTTCTGTGCTTTCCACACATAACACACACATGTATTTTTAAACAATATTTATGCCATACCTACATGTGATTTGTGCTATGTATGTTATTAGAATGGATATATAATGTCCATATTATATTTGTAAATAACCCATTTTGCTAACCTCTTCCAAGAGATCTATTTTTACACAATATTTATGCCATACCTACATGTGATTTATGCTATATATGTTATTAGAATGGATATACAATGTCCACATTATATTTGTAAATAACCCACTTTGCTAACCTCTTCCAAGAGATCCGCACCATTTTGTCTCAAACATATCCTCCAGCTCGCTTTCCCTCTTCCTCAAGAGAAAGGTCTGAGGAAGACATCTGCAACTGGATAATATTTATGCCATACCTACATGTGATTTATGCTATATATGTTATTAGAATGGATATACAATGTCCACATTATATTTGTAAATAACCCACTTTGCTAACCTCTTCCAAGAGATCCGCACCATTTTGTCTCAAACATATCCTCCAGCTCGCTTTCCCTCTTCCTCAAGAGAAAGGTCTGAGGAAGACATCTGCAACTGGATATGGTTTGTGACATGGGAAAGTCTGGAAGGCCTTCATAAAAATGTAGGTACCAAACCAAATTACAATATTCTTCACTTGGATGCTGTGAGAGAAAGCTATTATTCAGATGCTGAGCACTTCTAAGGGAAAAGCCTGGAGATGTTACATAATGGTTGTCATCTGCATTATTTAACATCTTTTAATTAAAAAACAAACAAACAAACAAACAAACAAACAAAAAAACAAACAAAAAACCACACCGTAAGAAACTGTGTCTTTGATAGCATCAGGAAGAGATGCTGAGGTCAGAAAAATCAGCGTTCATTTTCCTTTTCAGCCTGAAGTTGCTGAAATGGGTGAGTTACCTGGTGTAGGTTGATGTGTCCTTACTAAAGGTAATAACTAAGCTTCCATTTGGTGTTAATTAGCACAACAAAACTGAAATTAGTGAGGTGAAATAGGAAAACAATGATTACCACCTTTCTCATAAATTAACTGGGATGGGATCTCCAGCTGTTAAAAATCGTTGTAGTCAGGTCTGTTGGGTCACATTTAGGATGCATGGGGCAAGAGCTGATCCTGCTTCACACACCTCCCTTAACAAAACGTGCTTATAACAGTTTTGCAGAAGGCCGTAAGTCCTCACTAATGTATAGATGCTGCTTGACAGAGCTCTCCTGGAAGCTGCCTTCCTCAGCTACAGCCCCATCCTGTATCTCCGTCACTTAACCTATTGCCACCCCGGTAACAAAATCCAGTGTGATTCTCTCTCACTTGTAAATGCAAAGGAAGCTGCAGGATCCACAGGGCTCGGGTCCTCAGTGGATGCAGATGAAGAAGATGAAGCCACTTCAGGTTTAACCACGTAAGGAACAGATTGCACAGATGAGAGATCTAATCTCATTCAAAACCTAACAGAGCACAGTCCTGAGCACCCTGATTTTAGTTGGCCTGGTTTTGGGCCAAGGACCAGATCAGATGATCTCCAAAGGTCCTTCCAAAGAACTCTCTTATAGTTCTGCTCTCTAATTTGGCCATGAGACCTTATTTGGATCTGTGATAGCCAGATGTCTGTTGTGTGTTTGTGTGGCTTTGCCTGATGTTGCGATGGGGAGGATCACAGGTGCAGCCCTTATACGTATGGGGGCTATTTCAGGCTTATGGAGATCTCCCTTCTTTTCCTGTTAATCACCGTGGAAACAGCAAAGGGAAGTCCAAAGGCCGAATTTTTAACTGGTGTAAGCTGCTATGGCTTTACTGACTTCAACAGAGCTTTGCTAGTTTGCAGCAGCTGGAGATATGGCCCTTGTCAACAAGACTTTTCTTAGAGTTCTGGTACTTAATGCTAGCCATTTGAAAGCAGAGTGTGGGTACTTTGGGTAATTTGGTTATAAAGAAGAAATTATAGTTTTCATATACATTTTAAACATGCTGGTAAATTCTTTGCTTTTCTTTAAAAACAAGACAGAAAAAAATTAATGGTAAGTGGAAATCCATTTTGCCATGTAATAGTAATGCACTATATATTATTACTATTCTGCTATTCCATGGGGAAAGTAAATGCCAATAAAAGGGATTATAAAGCAACATGCATTTTCAATTAGGGTCTACAGTGCTGCTCAAAGCAAGCCTTGCCGTACTTCTAGCTGATGGGACATAGCTCACAGCAAGTTCTGGACACACACTGGGCAGGAGGGGAGAGATGAAGGGACCCTTCCGCTGCCTCGCATCGTACCTGGCCAAGCACATGGTGAGAGCTCCTCCTCATCCTCCATGCAGGGAGCCAGGGACCAGAGGGGCAGAGCAAGGACCAAGTGGGGTTGTGACTCCTGTATCTCGTGGCCAGGGAAAAGCAGGGATGGAAAGGAGGGCTGATGGGCTGAGATGGATCTCTTCCTGCGGAGTGAAGAGGCAGACGGGGGCCATCTGTGTCATATTAAATGTCCTGGCCCTGGCCAGAGGCTGTGCAATGAGGAGACAATCCTTCTTCAAGCAGGATGGAGCCCTCTGAAAATAAACAAATGTATGCCCGTGCCCATTCATAGACATTGCATCTCAACTCTTATAGCTACACAAACATAGTTTACACACACTATGCACACATATTATTAAGCTATACACTGCAGTGCATATATCTATATACAACACACATATATATTTGTGTATATATACCACATAGATGTTTGTATACATACACTTTATATAGTTTATATTTATACATGTGTGTGTCTCCCTGCTTCTCAATCTAGACACAGAACCTTTAATTATATAAAGAGTTAAAGAAATCTGTAAAGGTTATATATACATACATTTTTATGTGATTCTGCACATAGAAAGAACAAAACAGGAAAAGGGAGTTGTGACAGAAGGTGGGACAATAAGGAAAAGAGACCAGTGCTTACAAATAGATGGGACACTGAAGGTGGTGTCTCTAAGAAATTATCTGTTCTCCTCCTAGTACACCCACTTTCCAATTAAATAAAAGTAAATCTTACTTTTTTTCCTCTAGGAATGGGGAACCATTCTCATTGCTATCTGGGACAGGATTTGACGGCTTACGTCAGGAATGGGCGTGAAGTTGCCCAGATGTGTCTGCTGAAGGAACCATTTTCCTGGTGATGACAGAAGTCTGGCAAAATGCCTGATAAAAATCTGAGGGCGATTTTTAGTGCCCTCTTTCAAAACAAAAAAT
>NW_009593932.1:0-16942 GCF_000690535.1 Cariama cristata | reverse complement strand
GAAACCTGCCTGCTTATATGAGAGAGAAATCTCTCTCTTTTTTTCTTTTTTTTTTTTTTCCCCAGGTAGAAACACTTCAGAAAATACAGGAAATCTTAACACTGCCCTCCCCAGAGCCTCATCTATCAATCAGGTCTTTCCTTTGGCCCCAGAATATTCAATCTCTCTCCCTCTCTTCCTCAATTTGTTGTATCATCTTGTACAGGAACCCAAGGCCATGTTTAATATGTTTGTTTTTTACACTGACAACATAAAGGTCAACATTTAAGTTAGGTTACGTAATCAGATCAGTCCTCTGTGACTAACCACAGAGCAAAATAATTCCCATTTAATTGTCCTCTTCTCCCACTCCCATCCTTCTGAACAGCAAAGTCCTATTATTTCTTCCTTCCCTCTGCCTTGGAAGTACTTCAGGGCTGATCTCAGTTTTATATGAAGGTGGGATCAAATTTTCAAAAACACTTAACCAAGACTTCCACCATAAAAGACTGAGGCATTTGGGAAGGAAGAAGACTCTCTGTTTTTTGGGGTTTTTTTAAATGCTTTTGCAGGGCAAATAGAAAAGATACAGTGGGATTCTCAGCAGGAGTTAGACGTACTGGCCTAGTTTGCATTTTTATGCAACAAATATTCCTTGTGAGTATTGACTTTCCGCAATGAAATCCATGAGGGCCTGAAGGGCCAAAAAGTGACTGAGCTCCCTGGTGCTGTAAGAAAGAGATAGGAATAAATATAATCTCAGAGTCCAGCTTCATGTTCAATTAGAAACATTTCTGATTTTGGAAATGTCAAACTGAATTACTGCCACGCGTAGATATAGACTGGAAAGTGGCAGGCTGAATATTAACCTGGAGAAGAAGGACCTGAGGGTAACAGTGAGTGCCAAGTTGAACACAAAATAGGAGTAAATCTGAGTGCCACCAGTTCACTCCCACTGTAAATAAGGCAAACCACACAATAATGTAGCACATTAGAAAGTGCAAGCCCAGTCTACCAAAAGAAGCAAATATTCTGTACTCAGTGCTGTCAAGGCTGCATATGTAGTACTGCACTCAGTTTTATGTATAGAGTTCAGGATAGACTTGGAAGAGTCCATTACAGGGCTCCCAATATGCACATGTCCTACCAAAAGACTTCAGTGGAGGTAGGCTTGCTTCATGGGTGAAGACTACAGCTATTTCAGTAACAGGTGAGAAAAAAAAAAGCTAAATCAAAAATATTCTTAATCATGCTACATGATACAAAGGGCAATGGTTTTGGTTTGAAAGATTTAGTCTGGACATCAAGAAAAAAATCATTTCAGTGTAGTGTAGCACTGGAGCAGGCTATCCAGAGAAGATCTGGCATACCCGTCCTTGGAGGTCTGCAAGTCATGGCTAATCAAAGCCACGGCTGACCTGATCTGTGGTTGGCTGTAGTCCTGCCCCAGCTGGGAGTTTGGACTAGGAGGCCTCTGGTTGTCTCTTCCAAACAGCTTTTCCATGATTCTTTGACTCTAATAGCATCAGATTTCTCAGAAATAGCCCTCCCCAAAAGCACACTTTTAACCTCCCTAAGGGCCTATTGAAATCTTGGGTGAGTTAGAAAAAATAGGATGGCTTGCTTCTTTCTTGTAACTTATACCGTAGCCTACCATGGTTTAGTTTTCTCTGTGTAACTGGAGATTTGGCTTTCATCATGAGCCGTTATACAATCCCTCCACCCATGATAGGCTACTGGGACGCGTTAGCAGGGAGAAGGCATATGAAGTGGTCTCAATGCCAGTCAATGTCTCTGGGAGATTCTGGACACCTTTGACTTCCCAATTCCAAGGGTCAGCCACTCATTTATAGCTGAGTTCACCGGGGAAATCTTTGGAACAAGTCCTGTGAGCATGTACCCCTGGATGCATAACGAAATATTGTAATTGCTGTACCAGCCAAACCTCTGTATGTAAGGACATACTGTTATGCCTCTAAAGAATGATGGAGATCAGAAGTTCCGAGCAGCAATGCTTCCTTTATTCAAACATAGAAAAAATCCACACAGAATACCATCGAAACAGTTGAATATTCTATCTTCAGATACCAGTTCCTTAAAACTAGCTTTGACAGCTGAGCAGTTACTCCTAAGCTGAGCTCTTCATGGTGAAAGAACATCTTGATTCTACAAGGAACTTAGCCAAAATGAATTATCTGGATCCCATGATCTCCAAGTTTGCTAATATCTCTAAAGTCAGGATTTCCTTCTTAAATGTAGGTGCCTAGTGCCATTTGAATACTCTATAGCATGTCTGTATGGGGTTGATAGATAAGACACAAGGTCCTGTAGTCCTGTGCCCTTCTGGAGCTGGCATCCAAAATGGCACTAGATACTTATCTTTGAGTGACTGAACTGAGTTTCTAGTATGTAGGTAGACACTTACATGCAGACTTTTGCACCTGGAGCTGAATTGCACCTAATACAGCTTTCTGAGATGGGACCAAGTGTCCAAAAATTAATGTAATTCATGAATAGCTGGTTTTGTTATTTTCAGTCCAGATTATTGTCCCTGGTTGGGAAATGTTTTCTTACAGAAGTCAAGATAGGGGACTGTTACAGTTACAAGCAATGACCTACCTTTGTATTCATGAAGTATAAAACGATGGCAGACTGTCAGGAGGTAACCTTGGAGTTTCACCCTAAATTTTTGCATTGAGTCCTTGCCTTTGGGTTAAGGTGTTGCATAGTATTAAGACAGACATCCAATAGCAAGGGAAGTATTGCTACTGACTGTAGAAATGTATGACGTGGCATCATGCCCTGAATGGATATCTGAAAGAAATGAGCTCTCTGCTGTCCTTATTTTTTATAAACTTTCCCTGAAATAGTTTATTGCGGTCCATTGTTTGAAGAAGGGCAGTGGACTACAAAGGATAATTATTCCCATCCTTATGTTCTTCAGCACTTTGACTAATTGGGAAGGAATTAGGAAGGAAGCCACATGGTCCAGTGAATAGAAGAAGGGACTGGAAAGCTCAAGAACTGGGATTTATGCCACCATCTGACCTGAGTGGTACAAACTAACTCACTTCCACGAAGTACTCAAATCTCACTATTTTTAATATCTAGAGAGTAGTAGGAACATTCCTTTAGTCAAGCGAATCAAGGATGTAAAGAGGTGCGTGTCTGAAATTCAGCATGCTGCAGCTAATGGCATCTTTATGTGAATATCTGCAAGCAGCTGTTCAGGCTGTATAATATTGGAATTTTATTAATGTATATAAAGCATATAAAAAAAAAAGTTACTGTATTTTGTTAACTGCTTCTTAGATTAAATTTAAATGAGAAGATGTGAGAGCTGTTGAGGAGTAAAAGTCTCTGCAGACAGGGTGTGCCCCCTTCAGCTGTGAGGCATATAACACTGGATTTCATCCATTATTCCCTGCTGCAGAACAGGCTGCTTTACCATAAATGGTGGGGAGAGAAACATTTGTTGACTAGCTATAAATTGAACAAAAAGAGGTGCATTCAGCAGCCCATTACTGTAATGCTGTAATAGGACTGGAGGATACAGAGAAGGATTAAGCATTCTGAGAGAAAAACATAAAATAATATGAAACACATAGAATAACAATGCAAAAAAAAAAAAGAGGAAAAGAGAAAAAAAAAAAAGAAATGACCTTTCAGACCATGCACAGAATAATTCAAAGCAAATGTGAAGCCGTTCTCTTTAGCAAGACAACCACAGTAGGTCACACGAGTGCTTGTGTTGGGGTTTTTTTGTTTCTTTTTAATACACAACATTAAGCTAGTGGTCCTGGACAGTGTTAGTCGGAAATATCTCTTGAATGACTGTGCTTGCCAACTGGCTGTTTTGTATTTATTTTATAATTATTCTGATTATTTGATATATGCGTTCTGTGCTTCGCCCCCCCTCCCCCTCTAGGAAAATAGAAGCATCAGATCCCCATACGTTTCTTATATTTGTGATCAAATGCTTTTGTGGAAAATATGGTTTGCTGAATCGCTGTGGGCAGGACTCATACATATTTTTCTAATGCCGGATGTTTGGAGAAAGGTTTTAAGTGTACACTCAAGCCTCCACAGTTTTTGATTTTTTTGTGAATAAACCATGCCCTTGCTACAGAGGCATCTCATTGGCCTTAAGCAGGCCAACTTAGCTTTGGCAAGATCTTTGAATGCAGAAAGTAGCTTTACATGCTCTATAATGGGCTGCAAGTTGGCATTTTACCACAGAGAGAAGCAATTCTCTCTCCCCTCACCGATGGCTGCTCCCAGTCCCTAGTGCCAGCCCAAACATTTATGTATCTGCGAGGTGGAATGAGAGATGAGGCTGAAACTAACCCTGAAAAAAAAATAATGTTGACCCAGATTGGCTCCTTGATCTGACCCAGGTTACTGCCACACAAGTATTTGCACTGGATTTGGCTCACAAATTTTCAAAGATGCAGGAAACTACGGACAAGACTGTTCTGGACATACACTGCCTTCCATGATGTTTTTCCTGAACTGACAGACTCTCCCAGAACCATAAGGGCATCAATGCCAGGACACCCTATTTGACTCTGGACCACTTCATTTATGTGCAGATTGCTTGGATGTTATCCATGATATCCAAACTCAATATTAATTCTGATATTGCAGAGTTACCTGCAGCTTCGTGGCAGCTTTAGAACAAGACTTCCACCCATAGCATTGTAAATTTGGGTTCTCCCCAGTATAGGGTCAAATAAAACCACTCTCAAAGGGGAGCATTTTTATTTGTGTTCTCCTTGTTTTCTTATTTTTTCAAATTTCAGAAGAGTGAAACCAGTGCACAAACCATTTCTAACTCTTCCTTGCTCTTTGACTACCATTAAATATATAGCTGCAAGATGCTTATGGTAAACCCAGAACTGCTACTGGTATTCTGCTAGGGACTGTGGTCTGTTTATATCTGCATCTCTTTCTCTGTTTAACTGCCGATCTCTTAGCCATCTTCAAGGTTCACAGCACCAAACTGCATAGTTTGACCTTAGGATATTCAAGGAACAGGTATTACCTAGAGAGAAGGAAGACGGTAATGAGAATACTGGAGGCAAACTGATGAGTTCATGACATGCAGTGTCAATTCAAGCTTTGAGGTATTTTATGTTGATTTGCTTGTGCTCAAGGCTAGCAGAGGGTCTTTATTCTTACTGGAACAACACAGAAACAGGTTTACAATGCACCAGCAGAAACTTTCTCTTTCTTTGCTACCAAGTGAGAAGAGGAGAAAATGCTTTCTGTATCATGGCATACCAAATCTCGCCCAGTCTGGCACATAAGGAGTTTAATTATTTCACTTTGAACTCAGTTGCTTCAGAAAATAAAATACAAAAAGCTTACAAACATAGTAACATCATGCAAAGTCTGGAATATAAATAGACCCCAGCTAACAGGCATAAAGAAGGAAAATACAGAAGCAGAAAAAGAAAGAATATAAACCAAATGAGTCCAAACATAGCTCAGACATTTTTTCTTTCTATTTTGTCTTTCTTTGTTGTTTGTTTTTCTCCTGTCTTTGTGGAGATTTTTGTTGCTTCACTGGATATTTCAACGGTATTCAGCCTACTGAGCAAGTATATTTTGGGATTCACTTCAAAGGAATAGAGCACTACATAGGAAAGAAAAGAAGGATGATCAGATATGGTGTCTCCAGCTAGACCTCAAATCCACAGATCAGATCAGAGGCTTTTCCGGCTGAAAACTCCCCCTCTTGCCTTTTCTGAATCCTTCCTACCTTTCTCATTGTATTTCAATGCCTTGCAGATTATTTCGATACCTCCCATGCTACCCCACAGCCCAGGGCAGGATTACACAGCAACATCCTTTCCCCTGCTCTCCCTCTCCTCCTCCCTCCACTTCAGACTGTTGCAGTTTCCTTTGAATTGTGTGAAAATCAACAAAACCAGAGTGCTTTGATTCTCTTTCAGCTGTAACTATGATGTTTCCAAAATTAAAGGAACAAGAGGAAAAGGGAATGAAACCAGGAGACAAGAGGAGTTTTAATTATTATGGCTTGCTTTTTTTTCTTCTTTTGGAAAGGAGAATTGAATGGAAAAGAGAGGAAGAAACCTAATGAAAAGACAGTGACAATAAACATCTGAATGTTCATAGTAGATCATCCATAAGCAAACTTTCCTGGAGCATACAGAAACACATGCACTCAATCTCACTGCCTTCTCTAGCAAAAACCCAGTGAGAACACGAATCCATGTGTTGTAGCTCTTGCTCAGGCAGAAAGGGGAAAGTTTATTTATGTTTTGCCACATAAAATTTTATCTGTCCCTTGTATGTATTTTCTGCCTGGCAAAAAGTCCCAGAATTTTTAAGCTCTTTGAAGGAGGTAGGTCCCAAGCCAGGACACAACCGCAGGACAAATAATGATTCTTTCTAAGAAGGATCCTTAGAGAGAGGTTAACAAAACACACTGGGCACCAGAAAGAGTGGATAGCTTTAAAAATAAAGAAAACATACAGCAGGGGTATGAAAAGTTTTAGCTAAGAGATCCATAAAGAACGGCGAAAAAAATGATCATACATAAATCTACATGCATGCATGCATGTGTATGTGCAAGAAATAAGAAGATGGCAGTGATACAACTTCTCCAGCTGTCAGGAAAGGTCACTGGCAGAACCAAGACTAGAAGCTGACTCACTTCATTTCCTAGCTAACAGTCAATGCATTAGAAAACTGCAGCTGACAGCTGATTTTTGCACAATCATTGTGAGAATGGGCAAATCTGAAGAAAATTTGAGATGAGAAATTCAAGATTTTTTTTTTCCCCTAGGTATTTGTCATTTTTTTAAGGTATTAAGCCAAAATTTTGACTCAAACAGGCTCAGAGAACTGATGTTTAAAAAAGTTTCCCTATTGTTTTCTCCCACCATTTATAATTATAAGATCTATACAAAACCCACAGATGTAAAAATTTGTTAAGTGAGAACACATTACAGTTTCTGTATGACTTTTTCCTCTATTTTATTACTCATAATTGCTTCTCCTTCTCCTTCTTCTTTGCTTATACATATGTATACAATGGTTACATTAGTTTGATGTACATTCCTGATGACTCCATTTTCAACAGCGGTCTTCCACTCTTCTCTGCAATTGCAGGCAACTTCCTAATGGCTCATGAGGAATAAAAAAAGAAAGATTTTCAAGATTTGCCAAAACATATGTTTAGTGGGATAAAGGATTTTTTTTAAAACTGTCTTTATCTGATTACAAAACATGATTTTTCAGTCGCTGGGCAGTTCACCGTGGTGTGAGCAGGGATGGGGTAGCCATGGTGTGAGCAGGGACGGGGATACCATGTCACCTTTTATATCCCTGTTGGGGACCAATTCTGTTCCTCAGGGATGATTTTAAGTCTCAGCAGGCCATTAAGAATCTTGCATCTCTGGGAAATACACTCCATTCTTCCAATCTTCTCTGGCTGTCCGCAGAGTTGGTAATGGCAGAGGAACTTGTGATTTTGACCCTTTCTCCTCCATGGTTTCAGCAAACAGCAAGTGAATTGATCTTGAGTATTAAAAAACATTCATACATTTATCTTGTATACTTCATGGTGCAATATAATAGCCCCACAAACAGAAACTCCTGGGTTCACTTAAAACAAGGATCCCAGAGCTGGGACACCTGATTAAGCCTACCTGGATTTGTGGGAGCCTGGAAAACCAAGCTGGAATTTCCATGGGAAGAAAATCTCATTGAATTTCAAGTAGTATTTCTTTGTTAAGAGAGGGATATTGACAGGACTATTTTGCATAAATATTAGCATTTATTTCTGTACTTAGTCTAACTCCAAGGAATAAACAGTCAGAACATTTCACCAAAATCCAATATCCTCACCAAATTTAAAATGAGTAAACAAAACATCTTTTTTCCTGATCAGAAAGAAGCTGTTGGTAATTGATAATAGTAAAAAAGTTTTACTATAACTGCTGAAAATGCAGATCATTCAAATCAGTATGATCTGAGAAGAATAGTGATTTCTACTCTTCTTTCTCTTCCAGTCAGGAAAATGGAATAAAAAAATGTTGTAAAATAAGAAAAAGTCACTTGACAGCTACAGTCATTGTGAACATTCATGTGGACATCTTCCTCACTCTAGGCACTACTCTAACACAAATATCTATCAAATTAAGTTCCTAATCTCCTTTTCTAGTCGATGATGAGTTATAAGCTCCTGAGGAGAATTCAGACACTCATCTACTTTGCCATCATTTTCTACTATACCATCTGGATGAACCTGACTTCATAGCAAGAAACTAGGGAGAGTAGTTACCTAAATAAATGCTTGCAGCTTACTACTATTAATTATTTTGTCACTGCTTGCTCACCCAAATTTCAAATTTTCAGCAACATTTTTTGAAACATTTGGAATTTTTGAAACTTTCCTGGTTTGCTTTTTTATTATTACTATGTGTTTAAGTTTCATTTTGATTCAGACACTTTCACCATAAATGGGGTGGAGTGGTTATAAAAGGACACCCTGTCTATGCGTTATCCTAAGCTATCTTGGAGATGCTGGCTTTGCAACCACTTTTCAATCCGTTCTGTTATTTCTGCCGCATTCAATTCTTAATTAGCCAAAACGCATGGTAAAATGGCTGCAAAGTATTTTTTGTCTAACAAAGTTAGGTTTAAAGAAAATTCCATTGCATGTCTGGTTACATCTCCTGGTTCTTCATTTCTTGTTTTGTAGCTCAAGGCATAGCTTCTCTTGTCCACCAAGCACAGTGGACCTTTGGTTGTATTGAGCTAACAGAAGTGGTCATGGGTACACAATCCCTCAACCTGAGAGTCTACAGCCTTCTCTCATGGTTTGCGACTAGTGCCTGCCCAATGATGCTGCCTCATATGCTTCCTAGAGTGGATTTTCCAAATTAAGTGTGGTCAGCCTGCTCCCAGACATAGGCATCCTGCTTTGACCTGAAGCATTCCCTGCAAAGCATGGCCGTTGATTTGGCAAGCTCTTTCTCCGACCTCTGAAACAGTTTATCATGGCAAAGAAATGTGCTCTGCTGAGGGTGTTTCTATTTAAAACTCTTCTGAGCTAAAAGGAGTCAAGGGAAACCAGAAGGAGAAGGAGGGGAGGGAAAAAAAAGGAGGAAAAAAAAAAAAAAAGAAGGAGGGCTGGTGAGTAGATGTTGTAGCCTGTTTCCATGACACATGAAGTGTGTGGCATGCGATATAAATACCATGACCTGGTACCACACTGACAATTGCACTTCTGGAGCAGTGGAAATAGTAGCTCAAATCAACATTGTAAGTGGAGATTAGGGGACTGTGACAATTTCCCTTGGCTAGCTCCTTACCCTGAGCTTTTCAGCAGACCTGCAGGGTTTTAAATATACGTTATGGTTCCCATGACCTGCAGATAACCCAAAAGGAGGCGTCAGCATGTCAGGGCATGCATAGATAGGGGAGCATTTGATTTTCTAAGCAAGCACACCAAAGATCTCTGTGAGGCAGCTCAGGGAACTACTCTGCCATCCTAATTCCTTGTGCTCCTTAAAACAGAGGAAGGGCACTGAAAAGTGAATCAAGGCTTATGGGTTCTGCTTGGAGACAAAGAGGGGTTGTATCAATACCATGACAAATGTGTGAATTGCCCATGGCAGAAGAGAGATGCATATTGCTTATGGTTTTACTTGCCATGTGACAGATCAGAAAGCCCTTAACTGTCCCAGATGAGCAGGTCGAACTTTGATGCTCTTGCTTGAGAGTTGTGAGCTGAGGACTTGTTCTGCAGATGGACTGAAAACTGCTTCTGTTTTACTCACATATTGAGAAGTTGATGGTCCTTCAGGATTAGAGTATCTGCACATGCTGCTGGTATTTCACTCTTTTGTGGACCACAATCCACAGTAGCTGAAATGTTGTGCCCTTGCTAACCCCAGAAGATGTTTTATTTCAGATTAGACCTTTGATTTAATGTCCAAAAGAGGTTAAAATCTTGTGTATTCTACCCTTTTCTGCTGAGTGGGGATGGTGACAAAGCTACAGATGTGGAAAGCATGTCTATTGTTTACGACATTTGAGAAATTTTATGTTTCTACTGGGGATGTGGTTTCCATTTTGTGAATGTCAGAAATGAATTTCTTAATTTTTCTAGAAATCTAGACTTCGTTAGCTCTAGATCAAACACTTTCAATAGCTTTATGCAATGAAGACCTCTTCAGTGGAACGGGACAACCAGGGTTCCCTTTATGTTGAACTAAAAGAAATGGGAGCAGTTTTGAGGAACTGGTTTCATCTGATCAGTTTTAATTTACTTTAGAATGAGACAAATCACACTGTAGACTTGGTTGACTATAGCAGGTATCTCTGCACTGACCACAGGAAGGAATATGGGTGACTAGTCCGGGTAGAGACATCTACAATGAATTGTACTCTTTATCATGATACATAAAGGATTTAGACACATGGTCTGAGACATTCTTCACTAATAGTTGTAGAATTAGTTCTCAGATTCCTATTCAGGCACGTCTATGGGTGTCTGTTCTCTGGGTGTCTGAGCTCATGTTATAATCAATCGATATCTGGATTCAGCCACTTTAGCAGAGGCAGATGGTTCCCTTTCTGGCAGGGTGCAGTATCCTACCTGGTCTCCAGCTGCTGCTTCAGAAGGGACATGCATCTTCTATAGCTCCTGTGTCACATCCTGTTGTGTAACTGTGTAAGTGTCTCAGAAATCACAAGAGAACAACTCACTCATCAAGTGTAGGTATCAGCTTTAGGGTGAGATGAATCCTCTGATCATACTGAGTAGTGTCAGGATTCGTTTGCACAAAACCAGGTATCAGGTGCCATCAGATGTACTGTAGGGATATCCCAGACATCCACACAGGCCTGGCACACTTGATACGGGATCAGGGGTAGACCTGTATTTTGTCATCTCAAATGGCACTAGCTGTGTTCATGTGCTGGACTGCTGTCTACAAGTTCTGAGCCTAGCCATCCATTGTAGATGTGGAAACCTCCTACACCTGGACTTCTAAATTAGGCTGTCATAATCCATGGTCTGAATCCAGACACATAGCATTAGGTAAGAGGAATTCCATGACAATTCATGCCCAGACATGGGGCAACAAAACGAAAGTGAGATTCAGGTGCGCAGAAAATTAATCTAGTAACCTTTGAGGTGTCCCAGTGTATTAAAGACATCTAAAAAGAATTGACAGATACAACCCAAGACCAAGCAAGAAATGCAGCTCTGGAAGGCCAGGTGAAACACAGGTGAGATACCTAGGCTGTCTCAAAGCTACAGGTTAACCACAGGGACACACCAATTTGTTAGATTTGGTATTTCTGTCTCTGTTGGCTTTTTTCTGACAAGCATCATGAAATCAAAGCCATTAAAATTCAGGGATTTTCCTCAGGAATGGCATAGAGCATGGAGGGAGCTTATAGGTAAAAAGACTCAAGAAAACTAACCCTTGTAAGGCACAGCTGGACCTAACTCCCATTGACTGCAGTGAAAAAGGAAGGGCTGTGTATATCTCAAGACTAACACCTGAAAGGAAGGAATTTTGCTTGCACTTCCCAAGTGTCTTGCCTGGAGCTGGGATTGGCCATACTCAAGCAGTGTGCTTAAAGCTTTGGCATAAAATCTCCTCCACCTGCATTTGCTTTAAACTCTGCTTCATTCTGCCTTATTACCAGCTTAATAAAAATAATATTAATGTCTTCATTTCATTCTGCAGGGTTTGGGATTATTAGACTGGCAGCCAACCAAAGTCTTTGCCGTAAATTACAATGCGAAGGGTCTGTGTAAATTGTATCTTACTCCTTGAGTTACAAGTTAAAGGAGTTCTCATAGGCATACAAGGGAAATAGCTGTGTTTTTTAAATAAAAGAGGTTAACTAGAGTGTTACCTTTTGGTGAACCAGAACTGCCCAGAAGAACAAAGATTTTTTGATTATTTTGTTTTGTTTTTTCCTCTGGTTAGGAGTTGTAAAATATTCTGCTATCATAACATACATGCCAGTGTGAGTCTAGCGGTTGTGGTAACTCTTGTGGTTTTTTTGGTACAGGGTCCCATATTTAGTGTTTTATTTCCTGAACTCCCAGCTACAAGAGTCATGTGATTGTGTGAGACTCTCAGACTGTTATTTTTTTTCAAAGATTGTGTTTCTTCCTTGCAGGAATAAAGAAACACTTGAAAATGGGATCTCCTAAAGGCTCTAAAATCAAAAGTCAAACTAAAGGGATGCTATTGTTACTAGTGATTTTATGATTTTTCTATTGATCTTTAGTTTTTTGAGCATCTGACTCATTTTTGAAAGCAGGGGACTGCAAATCAAGGTCAATGTTGTGTTCGAATCCTGCACCAACTACACCGTCTTCCTGAGTTCAACTGAGCAAATGCTTTTGGATCAGGTCCCTGTTTCTCAAAAAAGCTTCACTAGCAACTGGTCATAGCAAACCATTTTGTATATTTTTGCAGTCAATGTTCTGTCTGGTGAGGTTTCTGACCTCTGAATTTCACGCTTTCATTTCCAGTACTAATGACCCTGACTTGAACAACTGGGTTTTTAGTCTAATAATAACCAGGTTAGTGACACTCAAATTATCAAGAAAAATTACTCCATTTCCATTGACTCTTGCACTCAGTTTAAGAGCATGGGGCTCAGCCTTCGATGCTATGATCAATGAACTCTCTCTGTACCTACTGCGAGTGCATTACAGGTCTATGTGCTGACATATCAAGCAGTTGAGTTATATATTCTGCTTTAAAAGCATAAGCTCAAGCTGCAGTACTGTTTGCTTTTAGCTTTGGAAATTACTGGGTTTGTCAGAAAGGTTGCTTTGCATTAGCATCTTACCGCTTTATGTCACTTGCTGAAAAGTATTGAGCCTTGATTCTTCAGAAAGGCTCAAGTTCTGCCCATGGTTTGTTTAAATTACTGAGGACTTGTGTTACTGATTTCAATGAGGGCAAAACTAGAGCACTGAAAACTAAATCTATTAATCTCCCCGCATTCACCTCCTCAAGAAAGTTATAGTAGCAGACTAAAGAGGCTATAAAAGCTTTTGGAAGAACCTCAAACATAAATCCATTGAAGTGTCAAAGCTGCAATTCACGGAATGAGAAACAGAGCAGCCCCCTTCATTTGCAGAAGGTGGCTGTCTGAAGAAGCCCTCTGAAGTGGTTGGCTTCCGCTCCGGGGTTGATTAGTGCCTTTTCTAACTTCTGTTTGCACTGAACATAATGTGCGTTCCTCGGCTGCCACTCTCTCATTACCAATTTGGGGTTAAGGAAAATGAAAAGAAAAGAAGAAAAAAAAAGCAAAAGCAAGAGAAAAAAATTCCTTTGATTCAATTTCCTTTTGTTAAGACTTCCTTAAATATTATCATTAGTTGTTGTTTATTTTACTAGGATTAGAAGGGGCAATTGTGGTCACACATCCGACTGCTGCCATAACTTAGACCAGAGAATCCCTGCCTGTGATTACTGGATCCTGCTCAAACGCCTGCAATCCAGACTGAAGCAAATCTTTTATAGTTCCTGACTCTGTTGATCCTCCTAGAAAGCTCTGATCTTAGCTGATTACAGCTGCTGACCTCAATTGTGCTATCACTTAGGATCACTGGGGATACATCTGCAAACCAACCCGTTTGCAGTTTTTGCAGTGCTTTCTACTGAGGATTGAGTTCTCTCTGCCGCTTCCCAAAATCACTCAAGTCCTCACCTGCGAAGCCCTCTGTTTACAGCAGAAGAGCTGGAACTGAGACAATACGTACAACTGAGATTGTCCTGGAAATATCTTGCTTGAACTATCCTAACTTGCTTAATATGAAGTCACCTTGACTGTATCAAGTAATGGCATTTCCCACATCAGCCATCTGGAATCAAGGGTGACTACTCCGTTTTCTTGCTAATACTTTCTTGTGACACTTAAGTGCACCAGAGTCTTACTCCAGAGAATATGATGTGCCGAAAGTAGCAGGTTACCTAAATGAAGTTAGGAAAGGCATTTCCCAGCTGTGACCAATCTTATCCAATTGAAAATTATGTTTAAGTTTTGTTTAGTATCTACCATTCACTGAAAGTTTCATACAGATAACTAAAATAACAAAAAATAAAGAAGAATAACAAAAGCTACAGGTCTAAAATTCTTACTTAAGCTAACCAGATAACAGCCATTCATTATATATATATATATACACCTTTAATCCACTGGCAAATTATTAAGATTTTCTATAAAACGGGATATGGAAATAAATCCTTCAGTCTATTTGTGCAAATTAATGCTCATATTTACCCAGGTTGTTCTTGGCCTCTCTGTATACGTCTGAAAGAAATAAATGCAGATGCAAATTAGCACATACAAATGAGCATATTTTTGTGACTATGTATACTATAGAATAATAGTAAGCATTTAACCTCCATTCTCTTTGTTCCCAATTTCACCCATGATTTTCTCCATTGATATTAATTTGGCTTGGAGAGTTTAAGAAAGTTCGATGAGTTCAGTGTGATACTGGGAAAGATGTTTCTCCTGGTATTGAAAGCAGGGGCCTTGAGTCTAAGAATACATAGCATTGCAGGTAAAACCGCTCATCGCGTTCAGTACACTGGGGCTGAACTATGGCCTCTGAAGCAATCTCACAAAGCAGGATAGAAGCAAAGAGAGGAATTTAGCTACAAAGTCACTGACCTAAATGTAAGCTTCTCACAGAGGAGTATGTGCATGAGCGTGATGTCTGAGTTCCCACTTTAGCCTGCAGAGATTTAGGCTAGGATGCAGCTGCCGCGTTAGGCACTGTTGGGTACATCTTGGCTGGTGAAGTATCTCAGATCGTAGACTCACCTGTGTTGGAGACCACCTCGGAGGGTTGTCTAGTTCAAAGTCCTGCTCAGAGGAGGATCGACACCAAACTCAGAGCCATTTCTTCACAGTTTTGTCCAATCAGGTCTTCAAAACCTCTGAGGATGGAGATTTCAACGCCCCTATAGGCAAATTATTTCAGTGCTTAATTATCTTCATACTGTTGTTGGCTTTTTTTCCCCCTTATAGTGAGCCATAACCTTCATTGTTTCAATTTGTAACTATTGTCTCCATTTCTTCCAATGCATGTCTCAGTAAGGAACCTGGCATCATCTCCTCAGCAACCTCCCCTTAGGAACATGAATGCAAAAAGTTTTGTGACTCTGTGAATGTGCTGAACATTTTCTTGATCCAGAGATATCATCTTCCCATCTTCACCACTGTGAGTGATGAATCCCTTCTACCCACTGGTCCGTACAAAGACATATGTGGAAAGATTCAGGATCAGCCTGTGGTCCGATGGACATCTCAGGGAGGGTTTATGAGGACATTTGTATTGGCAGATTCAGGAGATTGACTGGACAGTGACTCAGGGCTGACCATCCTCCACATTATGTGACGGCACTCCTGAGGTCTGTTTTCTGTACATATAAATAAACAGTCTAGTACACTAGTATGGGTGATCTTCAGACTTCTTGGAGGGCCCTGCAGGGGTTAGTCTGTGTGCTGGATCAAGGAATTTGACCTTAAGAAGGCCCTTGGGAGTGTTGTACAGACAGTCCTATATATTGTAGATGCAGCCTCTGAGCCCAAGGTGTATTGGGGCTGACAGCCAACACACAGGCCAAGAGCCTTGGTGTGCTCAAAGCCGCTCAGGTACTTACATTTCTGCTAGGAGTGAAGACATAGTCAATCTACCATTTTTACTGAAACTTTCTTCTTTATACCTCATGAAATCTAACCAGCAGACCTCGGCTCTCTGGAGCTCTGAGTATTTGTAATAGTGAACCCTGGAAGCATTCAACACTTTTTGCCTGAGAGCTTACAGCATCAAGTAGCTGTCTGAAGCAATGGTCAACCATGGGGATGGAAGGAGAATGGGCTATGAAAATGACTGTGTTTAATGTATTTGTTTAATGCTACAGGTTTCCTTTGTATCACACAGAGGGAAGATGCCAAGGAATGGCATCGGTTCATTGAGACACCAGTTTTTCCAGCTGAAAGCTAGTCAACTTGAAGAACTGATGCCATGTGTGAAGGCAGGTCTGTCAACACACACAGCAGAGTGTTGGGCTTCATGGGAGGGGGTGGTGGGAGTGAGCAGGGGAACAGGGGCCTCAGATGTGATCACGGGAGGAAGCAAAGAATAAATAAATGTCTGGGCATGCACTACAATAGCCAGTGTCAGTGATCAAGGGCACAGGAGAAACAGCTGCGGCCGCTCGGCAAGAAGGCAATGGCCTCATGACCACAAAGGAATAATGGTGTTCAAGCTGGATGGGGAAGAGCTTGTGATTTATCACTTTGGGGTCTTGTGATGACAAGGATCTAAATAGTACACTTAACTATTTTCTTCAGTTAATAAAAATGCAAAAATAGCCATGATACAGAGTAAAATCAACATCTTGGGTGAGTGGGCAGCTCCAAGCATCAGCTGAACAGGGTAAATTTACCACAACTGGGAACCTGAACAGCTGAACCTTACTGTAGCTGAGTTACATTGCCAGAAAAACTGCTCTGTTCTCTCTGATGAAGCTATGCATACTTCCTCAGATCATCATCTACCTTCTTTATTATAATTGAGTTGAAAAAACTTACTCCCAATGAGAAGCTGGGTTTGCTCTGACCATGCTTTGGGGATCAGGACTAGCCAGCATGGGTTCATGAAAGGCAGGTCCTGCTTAACCAACCTGATCTCCTTCTACAACCAGGTGACTCGTTTGGTGGATGAGGGAAAGGCTGTAGATGTGGTCTACCTGGACTTCAGCAAGGCCTTTGACACTGTCCCCCATGGCATTCTCCTGGAGAAACTGGCAGCTCATGGCCTGGACGGGAATATCCTTCGCTGGGTAAAAAACTGGCTGGCCGGCCGTGCCCAGAGAGTGATAGTGAATGGACCTAAGTCTAGCTGGCGGCCAGTCATGAGTGGTGTCCC
>NW_009593931.1:75027-95718 GCF_000690535.1 Cariama cristata | reverse complement strand
CAGGGGAGGTTTACATTGGAGATTAGCAAAAATTTCTTTACCGAAAGCATTGTCAAGCACTGGACCAGGCTTCCCAGGGAAGTGGTGGAGTCCCCATCCCTGGAGGTGTTTAAAAGACGTGTAGACGTGGTGCTTAGGTTTAGTGGTGGACTTGGCAGTGCTAGGTTAATGATTGGATTTGATGATCTTAAAGGTCTTTTCCAAACTAAATGATTCTATGATTCTAAATTTATCTGGTGCACAGTGACACTGCCAATATATTCATTTTCAACAGATTAATTTCCAGTACATTCACAAAATGCCGAAAACAACACAGCACCAGCACCTTTGCAGGATTAGTGAGTTAGTTCATTAACTTCTCAATGTTAGAAGCAGGGAGCTGTGACTTAGTGTAGCTTCATACCACACCCAGGATAACAGAGATGCAATTCTGAACAGGGCTTTCAGGTGCTGCTTGGGATATTGAGGAGGAAAATAGACAGGGAAGGACATAGACCTGGTGCTAAAAGAAGAACCCTTAAGAAGCCACCATGCTGCTGCCATTTACTGCCTCCCTGTGTGCTTGTGTCCGCAAAGACTACCCTGTGAAGAGATGGGGTCAGTTTTTCCCATTCCTCCATGATTAGTTGTCCTGTCATTTCTCACCTGTGTGGGAAAGGAGAGCAACATTTAACTAACGGTTTCTCTCTTCCCTCTGAGGGATCTGGCAGTGCGGGCAGCCCACACGGGAGACTAATGAGACTTCTCACGGACCATTACTCCCAGAGTGGGCATGTGGAAGGACTCACAGCTGAGCCTGTAATTAATAAAGTAGAAGAGTGAGGCTGACCGGCGGGAGATAAGGAATCATTTCTGGGAAGGGAACAGAAGGCCTCCGGTTGGATCCACCGCAGTGATGGAGCAACACTGCTGCTGCTCACTAATGGGTAACGATTGCAGCTGGAGGAGCTGCTGGGAACTGCACTCCCCAGCTGCTGCCACACATCTGCTCAGCTGGGTGGCCTCAAACCTTTTCCCCAAGGCTCTTGCAGCTGCCAAGAAGCAGCCAAGCTCTGCCTCCCGAAAGCTGTGAGGTAAGACACACAGGCGCTTTTCCTGTTGTTGTACTTACCAGGGACATCGGAGAGGTGGGAAAGATCTGACAGCTGTAACTAATGAAAAAGACATGGAAAGGAAATAAGAAAAAGGTAAATGATAGCCACAGGTAATCAATACTCATTGATGGGTGTGTACTGTTGGTGAAAAGTGGGTCTCAGCTTGTTCTCAGCTGCAAACCTCTGTACTGCTCAGTTTGCTTTCTTGTGAAGACATGACTTGGAAGAAACTCTGCAAAACAGCAAGCTCTGAACTCACCTGGGAAGCTGAGTGCGCTTAGTTTCCTGACACAGTCATCAGCTCTTGCTTGGACCTTGTCTTGTTTGCGACAAGTCAAGCTTGGTTGGAGAGAAATGGAAAGCAGTGACTTCCCCAAACTCAGCATCAGAATGTAATTCCCAGAACTTTAATCCCACCAAGTTGAGAATAAGCAGCAAGGACAGACAGAAAGCAAGCAGTTGGAGTGTCCCAGCAAGCTCAGGGTCCATGGTGCTGTTCATCTCTCACAGAAGAGAGTGCCCCACTATTAAGCCTGTTGGTTGTCCCTTCTAAGTTGTCCAGATATGGATAACCACTTATAAGGAAAGGGACTGATTTCTTCAGATTTACTCGAACAGCAGCATTGTAGGAAGACTAGCTCCCACATTACTCCAATGACAGGAATGGTTTTGCATAAAATAGAAACCTTGGAGACTTTGTGACACAATTAAACTGTTATGACTTATTTCTTCTACATTATTACTGGCTGTACACAGCGGTGAAGGGCACATTATATTGGTCTTTGTAAAGGCATATCTGCAAGTGTAGAAACACAGGGAGAACAGCTGAGCTTCATTTCATTGGAAATAAGTTCAGTGACTCACGAAACTGCTGAAAGAGATGCAAGTCTGTAACCACCACAGAGCCTTCTTTACTCTTTTGATTAAATCTCCTCTGTCTACAAGAAAAAGAATTTGAGGGTAAACCTAAAAAAATTAGTTTCTGAAAATCAAACTGTATTTCTTCTCATTCCTATGCTAGGAATAAAGATTTTGTGTTTGGGTTGTTCAGCACATGAGCAGGAGCACGTATCCTCACCTGTGTGTACATTGCCTCTGAGACCCTCACAAGGGTAGAAGGAGATTAACTGAGTTAGTTGACAAAAAAGGGTGTATAGTTCTGAATACAACAGAAAATCAAATGCTGTTTTTACCTTTTCTTTGAGGATAAAAATTCAATTTAAAGAGAATAACACCCTCAGTTTCCCTTCACCTCTTCGTGTAGAAAAGAATTAGGTCTGCAATGAAGGGCAGGGATAAAAGGGAAACCCCAACTTTGCAATAGATGAGAAGATTAAAAAAAAATGTATAACCACCTTCTTCATTACAAATTACATACTCTGCATGTCGATTCATTCTACTGGTGACTTTTGATTTAAGCAATGCATACACAACTACTGAACTGTCTTTGGAAGATCTTTGTGTATTTGTACGAAATCTCAAGTGTGCAAGAAATTATTAAACAGTCAGAAATTTCTGTTTCTATTACCATCTCTTAGAGGCTTCTTTTTGATTAAAAATTATTATATTGTCCAAGAAGAACTGAGCTGCACCCAAGAATCTGCTGTGAAGTAGATGAGTTTTAAGTGGACCAGAGCTCATTCTTGAGGGTGCAGAGAAAGTGAAAGAATCTTTACAGGGCGGGGAAAGCAATTCTTGGCTTTTAGGACTGTCTGGGTGAATCAGTGCTGCTAGGCAGACTGATATCAGACTTGGATCAGAGCAGGGTAGGAACTGCAGTTCTCAGAAGAGCTATCAACCAAAAAAAAAAGAAAAAAAGACTAATAAAAAGTCAACACAGAAGCTCCTAGTAGAGCTTTATTGATTTGCAGATCAAACATAGTGGCTACTGTGCCTTTGTCTCCTAATTATCAGTTAATGACATTTTGTAGTTACCAGGTACAGCTCAGTTTTATAAAGTGTGGCCCCTCGCACGATGACTGCTGACTTTTTCATTTCCTCCCAACAGAACAGATTTGAGTTACTTGGTATTACAGAGCAGTTTCCACCCCTCCACACTCATGAAAAATATTTTATTAGATTGTAAATGAAGTTGTCTTGTTCTCTGAGGTTATTTTCTACAGCAGTTTCATTTCTCACTTCTTCTGTCTTTTTCTCTTTTATTTTGTTTTTATTGGATGCTAAAGGGTAAAATGTAAAACAGCATCAGTGAAGGGAGCTAAAAACAAATATACCTTTAATGTACTGGGAGAGAGGAATTAAATTGTACTTCCACCTCCTCAGTCTAATAGCTTATACAATGTGAAATGGAACAGGGTAAGCTCTTTTACTATTTCAGCTCCTAGCAGTGTAGTTATACTTAAAGATGTTTCACGCTTCCCATTATAAATACTCATTTTCACAGCTTTACAAAATGTCATAAAAATTCACTTTTGATTGAAACTTACTCAATAAGGTCATAACCTAAGAACAATTTCAGAGAAACATTGGGTGAAATTGGGTTGATGGAGACTCAGCTAGCCTGTTTAAGCACACTGAGTTACCTGGAAATCTAATACCAAGAATTTTATCGATGTTAAAAATACTGAGGTGTAAAAAGATAACCTGCCGTGACAGATGGAATCAACGCCTTCACAGGGCTTGTCTGTGCCAGTTAACACGGATCAGCAATGCATTGTCAATAGGTCACACCAAATGCATTGGTACTTTTTAGGACATTGAGCTAAGGAACTCCTGAAGTATATATAGGAGGAGGGAGGAAGGACAAAGAGCTGGAAATGAGCAGCCATGTGAGTGTGACTGCTCCTCTTAAGTAGCTTCTATCTCCAAGATCTCATTGTCCTTTGGGTTGGAGGCTGTCTAAACAGCTTTTCCTGACATCGCTCTTTTTTCTCTAGAGTATTTTCTTTTTTTCAACAAACAGGATTAGCATCACGGGCAAAACTGATCTAAGGATCTTCACCTGCTTCCACTTCAAGCAAATTGTGCTGCAAAACAGAATCAGAGTGCTATGTAAACATATATATATACACACACACATACACAAATATATACACATACATACACAAATATATATACTTACATAATGGGAACATTCCTGTTTCATTAAAATCTTTTTAAAAGGTGAATTTCCCACTCAAAACCAAATTGCTGAAGCTCCCCCTCTCTTACTATCCCCATCCCCAGCCTAGTTAGCATCCCTACAATAGTGATGCAAGATGTGGGTGGCCCACAACCTACCCCTGCTCTCATTCAGAGAGACTCTAACCTTGTACTTCTACAAGCCAAGTACGTATCTAACTATTGGGTTCTGACATCAGTTCTTTGTCTCAGGAAATGCTTATTTGATTGTACATTGTGAAAGAAGTAAAAAGAAGGGACTAAGGACATATGTCATGATAATGTGATTAAGGAATTAAATTAGGGTATAGTAGGATCAGGTTAAATGATGATGAAGTAGAGACTCCTAAGGAACTACAGCAGTTTCTGCGCTTCCCTGCTTTTGTACTCTGAATTTGTGGGTTTGCAAGGATACAGTAACTCTCTTCCTTGTAGCTTGATGGGTTTACAGGCTGAGGCCAATATGACCTGCAGAACTAAAGCGCGTTTTCTTTTTTCAGTGATTTTCTAAGAGTCACTAGCATAGTACATACAGACGCCAGTAATCATTGATTATACCTGCCTGGTTCTGTGGCCAGAGCAGATCAAAGATATTTCTTTCAAAAATATCAAACTTTGGAAGCTGAATTCCATTTTCAAAAAGGCCTTAGAAGAGAGTAGCTGAAGGAGGAGATTTTCCAGGGCTTCAGTGACAGATACCTACAGCCCCTTACTTTTCTTTGGGATTTTGACATCTATACATGTCACTTAAATTGTCATCTATCATTACTCTGATGCAATGTTTTTTTATGTATCATCTGAGTTCTGATAATTATCAATAACAGCCACATGGTATATGCAAGGTGAAATGGATTTCAGCTGACTCCCATTCTTTGCAGTTGCAGTGGGTGAAGACTGCATCCTGGGCAGCCCCCAGAGTCTGGACAACTTACAGAAACCCAAAATGTAGTGCTATTAAAAATAGATGAAATTTTTCTAAGACTAAACCTGATAAAAAGCTGCAAAATAAAGATCTTCAGTTTTTTAGTCTGATTTCACATGTATTGAGGAAGAATGAAGTCTGTTTTGCTAGCTTTGCTTCAGGATTTCTTTGCCCATCTTAGCTTTTTTTTTTTTTTTCCCCCTTTCTTGGTTTAGTTGACAAAATAACAAGAGAAAATATCACCATGGGGCTTGTGGCAAAGAAAAAGAATACTCAGTGATTCATGTCTTTTTGGGTTCAGTGATTTCACAGAAGCCCTTCGCATCTTATTTATTTTCCAGGCAAGGTTATTTTCTGTAAATTATAGACACAAATAGCAACTTTAAAAATCCTCCTTTCCAATAATACTCACTGACTTCTTACATGAAAATTAAGTATGCCAGCCTGTAAAGAGCATAGACTGTAAAATAATTATATTCATTCTTATTAAAATGGTCAGTCATTTGCTGCAAAAGTACAATTTGTGGAGGCAGAAGAAAGTAATTTTTTTAATAAGATATTCATCCAACTATTCATAATGCGATTTAATCAGTAGATTGTATGCAGACTTTAAATATAAAGTGTCCAAAATCATCATAGTGAATTATTAACAGTTGATATCTTGGGGAAGGGAGAAATCCAATCCATATTTGCAATGCTGGGAGAAACAGAAAGAGGAAAAGATGGATTATATCAACCAATGTTCCACATTTTTCATTCTCTAAAAATTTTTTTTTTTTTGAGCTCAGAGGCTGATATCCTAACAAGCATAATGTTTAATTCTCACAAGTTCCTCAGTAAGCTACGACCTTAAAACTTATCAGCTTTTAATAAAGCACCATATTTTGGTGCTTTTGAAGATGTTATTTGAACATAGTTGTTAGTCTAACCTACAGCACACATGTTTTCCAGTGGCTTGGCCAAGGCCCACCAAATTTCATACATATTGTATTGAAACATATTTTCTGCCCTGTGGTTCCCTCATTTGTTCATATAGCCCTTACTCTGCAAAAACACATGCTTTCTTTCTCTTTTTTGGACAATAGTTGCTAAAGGCTACTCAGGCAGTCCCACTGGCTTATTGGATGAAAAATTCATGTATGATGCATTTACCCCTTTTCAAAATCTGGCACTTTTTATGTGTGTGTGGGAAGATTACCTGAAGCATATTTGGCAGTTTTGTAGAGTTCTAATGTGTGCTACCTGTATATGTAAGCAATTTTCTAAGACCATATGGTAGGTAGAAGGAAACCTTTAGAAGTACTTTGTTTTTCACTCTAGTGACTTTTAATAGCCTGTAGAGATCTACAGATTTTTTTAAAAAATCTGTAGCAGACAAAATGTAATTTTATGAAACAAAAAGCGATGCCAAACAACCATAATATGCTACATTTCTGTATGGTGTCTGGCATATGCCAGACTGTAACACACAGGATTAGAGGCTTATAATATGTCTTGCTCACTGAGATTCTCAGTTCATTGGAAAAAAATACAAGTCTAATTCTGTGCTTGTTTAAAAATAGCACAAATAATAAGAAGCTATTATGATATGTGACAAGAAAGTGCATCAATTGCATTTACTAATCTGTTATGCCTCAGAACATGTCCCTTACACAAAGAAAACCTTTCATTCCTGTGGATCTGATTCTCCAGTACATGACACTCATTTTATCTAAGGTAATTTCGTCTCTTTTAATAACACTATCGTTAGATAACACCGGTATGATGGAGTAGAGAATTAGGCCCTTTTAGACAAGGTAGCTTACAGCCTTTCCTGCAAAACAGGCAAAGGAGTCAGAATTTAGTCGCGTTTCTGTTGCTCATGTTCTGCAGTCAGAGTCAAGTGCAGGAAATCATGTGGCTGCTTCACTCCTGCTCTGAAATAGTGTCTCTGGCCTCTCATTACGGATCTTAAGCCCCCCCGAGCACTGTGGTAACACAACCGCGCAGCTCTGGACCAGCGGTGGCTGCACTGAGCGTGACTGCCTGCACCTGAACGCTCCCTCCTGCTCTGCACGCCCTTCAGAAACATCCTCTGGTGCAAAGCGGCTTTGCTGGGTTGGCTTCCTTAAAGTTCTCCTAATAAATGATAATGGCAAATTATGCCAATAAACAAGAAGAGGTACCAAAGCAAAGTATTGTTACTGAACCTCCATGGTTCCCATAGCCATTGTTGGGAGTGATGACCAAAGAAAAAATTGGTGTAGTGTACAATGCAGTGCTCTCCGAGCCTTCAGCAGCCAGTGCCCCTCTTCAAAAGCTAATTTACTGGCACCAAAGAAATGCCGTTTTTAAATAATAAAAGAATAGCAGTGTTTTGCCATTACTGAGAAGTGGATTAATTGCGGTGGAGAATAAAATAGATTCATAGTAAAGGTTAGGCAGTGCAGCGTGCTTCTGTGGCAACCCATAGATCTCCTGAATAAAAAAAACATCGCTGAAGGACAACAGAAATCTAGTGATGTCACTGAATATTGTGATATCTTCTTTCTGTGAAAATGCTTTATTGTCCAGAATCGATATGGTATATAATTCTACTAAATCAGATATACAGGTAACGTGCTAGCCTCCTAAATACAGATTATAATTAAGTTTCCTCTGAACTCTCATGAATTCATAATCAAAAGACAACAATAATTTATTTGGCATAGAAAGCAAAATGACGAGACACCCAGAGAGACGCCTAGACAATTGCTCAGTTTCTTACTGTTGGGAACTTAGTACTTGATAAATGAATTAGTAAAATATTCAAAATGGCTCTGTGTGTGATCGAAGAGTGGAGCTGTCTGAAATGACTTATGCTGCCGTGTCTGGTAGCAACTAACAGCTAGAAAAATATAGCTGTTCGTGTTAGATTTACTAACATTTTGTATCAGCCTGGTAACCAAAAATAGCACTCATAACTTAAGTGCTGGTGATTATACCGGTACAAAATAAATGCACCATTTAAGAAGTTAAATCAATTTGGTAGCTTTTTGAAAGCACTAAGAACATCCAACAATTTGGATAGGGTTTTTTTTTTTAACTCTTATTTATAAAAGACTCTCTTTATAATGTACTTCAAAATAATCCCTCAGGTGTGTTCAGGCAATTGCTTATGTTTGTGGAAGGTACTTATCCTCACAAAAGAACAAAAAGACTGCTGAAAAGCCATTTCATTTCTAACTTACATCCAAATTTCCTTCTCATTTTTTGTTAAAATACCTTTGATTCTGGCATTCAAATTATGTTTAAGTAACAGTGAAGACTATAGTTTGCATGGTCTTGGTACTAGCAAGTCCACTTTTAAAAGTGAATAGTGTTTCTGTTTTCCCTAAGTGCAGAAAGGTACAGTTTAAACTATTTAAACCTTTGGGACAGTTGATATACTAAAACCTTCACATTCCAAAACCAGACCCAGGGTCCAAAAACAGTAGCATAATTGACACAGTGATGAAATGATTAGAAACACAGGAACACAAATGGGGTCTGAAGTTATCAAGTCAGCCCTGCCGGCTCTCGTTGAGGATAACTGCCTCAGACAGCCTGGCTATTACATCTAGCAAGCTGTTCTTCAAAATTCCTCCATGTTTTTGTCTCCATTACTACTATTATTCAGAAGCTGTTGCATAACATAAACCTCTGTAATTATCTGCCTACATTTACTTGTATCTGTGTTATATCTATGTATTTGCACATCAGTTTTGTCCTGTAGACTGTGTAGCTCTTCCTCCTCCTGCTGTTCATTCTCCACAAACATTTTCAAAGAAAAATCTTGTCATCTTTTGAGGTTTGATTTTATGGGTTTGATAAAACAAAGCTCCTTCATTCTTTTCCCATTTCTTGACCACTTCAGAAGGTCTCCTCTATTTCTTTTTCAGTTTGAATACATATTTTCTGAACATCAGAGATTGGGATGGGAATGGAGGAGATCTCAGTTTCTTGCAGAATTGTATGAATAATCTCTTTTCTCTACAGGAAAAATGTTGGTGATTTATTGCCATCCTACTATCATTTAACACATTTACTTTCTCCTCTTCCTCAGCTATTTCCAACTGATAATCTCCCAGTTGATAGTAATCTGCATGAGCTTCCTCTCTACACTATTTGTTTTCCTCCTTTTTCTAGTCTTGAAGTTCACCTGTGTCTTTTGATGTGACATTCTGACTGTCCTGTATATTAACAATGCACCACAAAATTGAGTAATGAGCAAATTTCATTAGCAGATTAACTTGCCATTTAGTTGAATGGTACTTGGTGATTTCTTTTAATATGCCTTGCAAAGACAAGCACAGTCCACATTTTGAGAATTCAAATGCCTTTGGCTTCTACAAACCCAGTGTTCTTTCCATTCACTGCTCAGCTAGTTTCAAAAGCAAGGTCCTTTATTGCAGACATTGTTTGTTCATTTCTACATGTAACTGAAACCAAACCACGATCACCTGAAAAAAAAAAAAAAAAAAAGAGAATCTGTTATAATATCCTCATTTCCTTTCAAAACTATGTCTAAAGCAGTACTATTCTGTGCATTTCTCTTGTGATTTCCTGGAAAACTCTGTTGACTATCATCTTCAGGAATAATAACACAGTCATTGCAGTAATGTCTGATGTCTTTCTGTCCAAAAAAAAATTCTTCCTAACGATACTTTTTCTGTATTCTTTGCCTTCCTAATAACATGAGGGAGATCTCTGCCCTTATCAAAATCCAAGCCTACAGTAGCTCAAGTTCTTCCCTTTCAGCTCTGGGCAGCACTATACAAATCACTTTGAATCTCTGCTGAAAACTGACATAGTCCTTTTCCTAACCACTTCAAGAGCCTGGCTGCAGTCTTGACATATTCATTTTTACTTCATTTCCGGTATCTAGTCTTTTACTTATGGTGCTCCTTTCTCTATTACAGTAGAAGCTGCACTTTTCTATTTTTCCTAAGATCAAGTGTGGAAATATCACTCCCTAACTTCTTTTCTTATTCCTACTCTAAAGCTTTTTAATGGGTCTCAATGGCTGTATCCAGACATTTCTCTCCTGTGGTATGAGGCTGAAAAAAAGCATGTTCTTTCCATGAAATCCTCTATGTACTTGAACATCCCTGAACTAGCTTCACTTAATCAACTAATTAGTCATCTCTCCATTTTCATTATCTTGTCCTTTCATTTTCCTTCTCAGTGACCTGCAAAAAAATAATACTGATGATCAACTGTGCCTTAGCACTGCCAGACATCTTCTGTGGGCTGACACAGTCATCCTGGAGATAGGATGCTTCTTGATGAATGTCATTTATGAGAAATGGTAGAAATAGAATTGCCAAAAGATCTGGAGCATGTACAGGAAATTTCAGATGGAGATATTGAAAATGGTTCCAGATCAGGACACTAAAATTTCCAGAGTGCAACTTCCAGTGAATTAAATATACAGAGGTTGCAAAAAGTCAGCTAGAAACTTGTGCGAGGACTAGACGTAAGGCCTTCAACAGAAATGTTCTGAACATGGTCTGAAATAAAAACTGTTATGGTGTTCTGCTTTCCATTGGGAAATAAAAGTCAGTAAAAGTATTGATATATAAGACAAGAAAGACTTTGAAACAATTGTTACTTCTACCAAAATGCTCATGCTTGTAATTTACAGTTTAAAAATACAGTCAGGCAAATTTGTTTCTCCCATATCCAGCACCTGCTTTCTTCATTTGCAATGGTATTAAACAAAGTCTGGAAAGCAAAACAGAGATTTCCATTTGTGCAGTACTAAAAGTCCAATGCCATTTAGAGATACTCAGAATGCTCACACAAAAAAAAGAAAATAAACAAATTCTCAGTATAAAATAAATTTTTTTATTGCATGTTTGATAGTATATAAAATATCACATCATTAAATGAACAATTAAAGGATCACTTTTGTTTGCTTTGCACTATAAAATGCAATAAACAGCTGTTGAGACTGATTAATAACCAAAACAAATATGATACATCGAAGCAGTCTCAAAATCTTTTGGTTACATAGAAATAACAGATTAGTCCTACCATATGCTATAAACTAATAGGTAGTGAGAAAAAGAAAAGAAACTGGGCTAGATTCTGCTTCCAGTTCTATAGACTAGGATTAATCTGAATTAATTTATCCATTTAATCTACACTGGGTATTAAGATCTCCATTCACTACACAGAGTGAATGGGAAGAGACAGGCTCTTTGAGAAGGTAATTTATCCAGCCTTTCATAAACACCTGTCATTAGACAAATCGTCCTCTGGAGATGCCTGTCTCCCTCATTACTTTGAGACAATTTATACAGCTAGGTCAAAAGAGACACACACTCACGATGGATGAAGAGGGTATGATGCTGTAGTGCCCCTTTCACTTCAGGCATGTGGGTGAATTCCTATCCCGCTGAGATCAGGAGACTTCAGTAGCAACTGATCATCGCTATACTTGCATCTTCTTCAAGGCAGAACTTTATTATTGTATGTAAAATATACTTAAAATACTGAATAATCTTTCCCACTCTGTCATCCTGGGCTGCTTTTCATACTGACTTATTTCCTTGAAAATTCACTGTTTCGGAAAGTACTGCAAGAGTTGCTGTCCTTCCCAAAGCAGGCTTGCGTAGCCTGACAACTACAGCTCCTGTCTTGAGTATTCAGAGGTCAGTAAGTGTTCAGGTGATGCTTGCAGAAAGGACTACAATGAAGACACGGGTATACCCATTCTCTTGTCCTCTCTGAAACTATTGCACAAAATCTTGTTCCTCATGACTTTCTACTATACTCATTCCCTCTGAACTGGTAGGTAGATCCAAACCAGCGTTCAAAACTGTCTCACATTTGGTCTATGTTATACAGATGCATAACGACAAAGGCAGTGCCAGGGATTTGTTCTTTTACATGGTTTGCTCCTGATTATCTTCTAAAGGTGTGATAGCTGCAGTTTTTAAAAGGTAGGTACTAAAAACATACACGAAAGGAGAGTTGAGGAGGGCATAAGCATGAAGTGAGGGTGCCCTTTCCAAATCTTTAATGTGTAATCTGAGTCAATTAATCACAGCAAATGAATGGAACTGGTACACAGAACGTGACCCAACACCCTCATTTTTTCCTAGAAACCTAGAGAAGGTCTGTACTGAGCATTAACTAACTGTGCGGCAGAATACATCTGAGTACCCTGATCTGGCATGACCCTAGGAGTGACCATAGACTTCTGATGCATCTAAATATTTCTTGAAATTGAGTGTATAGCACACATTCCAACCCCCCTCCCTCATCATTGGCATGTTGCCATACTCAGAGTGTTTATTAAAGGTCATAAGAGCCCATACAAATATATGAAACAAAGAAGAAGAAAATCACATCTGCAAAACCCTTTGAGATCCATAACCAAAAGAAAATAAGGCAAATGATTAACAATTGGTTGAACCAATTTTTATGTTTGGGTTTTTTTCCGGAATTTTGTTGTTGTTTGATATTGGTCCAATGCCAATCTCCAATGCAGATATAGTGTGTCTGAATAAAACAGGACTTGAAAAAAGATAAAGTCTAGAGTAAATCAAAGTCTGTGAAAGTTTTGACACAGCAGATTCACATCAGAGATTTATTCTGGTTTAGCTCCTTTTAAATCCATCATTGCATTGAGCCTGGAAATATAATATTGTGTAGAAAAGTCACTGGAAAATTGACAGATTCTCAGTCATATGTTAGTGTCTTTAACCTTATTTCTGTAAACCTACAATTCTTTATATCAATGAATAATCAGCAACATATATCTTAACATAATTGTTCAATCTCCGCTTGGACACAAAAGAGACAGTTGCAAATTGCTTTGTTGGGTTTAGGTCATAACAATTAAATATTATGGCGAAACTTTGAACACACGACTGCAGTTGCTGATGTCAGGCGGCAGGCTTGCATTAATTTTGACACAGGAAAAAAAAATCTCTTACAGCAAGTATGATAATGTTAAATGGAGAGTTAAATATTTGTCAACAAAAGCCAGAAATTTGCTTGTTAAAGTATTTAAGTAAAGAAGATTTGAAAATAAAAGATCCACCTCTGAGACCTAAGTCCTATCCCTCTCTCATTAATGAGGCACAGGTAGATACATGTGTTTTCTCTGCAGTAAAGAAAATGAATGAAAGATTTGTACAGACAACAGGGAAGAAAGCAAAGGTCAGGGAAGAATGGCGATAGGTCATAGCTGCAGAATGAAATTTAACTAGAAAAGAAGTCTTTACCACAGTTGCCACTGTACAGAATTATTGTCCTCTGTGAGTGATGTTTAATGACACAGATTAGGCTAAGCAAAGGCTATTCAACACCAAAAAGGCTGTTCTACCAATTCTTCACCACAAGTGACAATTTGTCTGGTAAGTTCTCTGAACTTACCTGTTCAGAGAACTAGACTGGCAGAAAACTGGTAAGATTTTTACGAGCACAGCTATAAGTCAAGGGAAACAGTAGGAATGAAACTGTTTCCACAAGCACCTGTCCATTTGATCGGCTTAATCACTTGTCAAATCACACATGTAACTGCGGTGGAACCAAATGCAATATCTTAAACTGATGCTAATGAAACACAGCTATGTGGAAGGGCTGTGATTTCAAAGGTTAAGGGTACAGGTGATGATATTCAGATACACAGGGCTGTCGTGAAGATTACACATCCAGAATGACAGCTGGGAAGCACATGGTAGCACATTCAAGGAAATAGTGACATGCTAAGTGAAGTAATGGTGTCAAACTGACGCTGTCAGAACATACATGGTGGACTTTTCCTTCCTTACTCTCTGCCAATGGTTTTTCCACTTCTGGTCACTCCATAGATGTTTTCTGAGATAACTAAGCAAACCAAGAGTCAGTAGGCTCAAATTGCAATGGCGAGGTTTGCAATATCAAGGGAAAATTTAGCAGTTTGAAAATCTAAAATGTTCAAAATCAATATTATCTACATGAAATTCGCAAGTGAGCCTCCTTTAGTCTGGTGCTTCAAAGGATATCCAAAGGTATCCAACATCTTTGGAATTTGGTGAGTGGTAATTACCAGTCTTCCTGAGACTTCTTGATTTTGAGCAGAAAACTTACTACCCTGTAACATTAATGCTCTGAAATGCTCAGCGTATCCTGCACCAACCTCAAAAGGGAGTTTAATTCTACATGTGGAGTAAAAGATTTCTGTGGACTTTACTTCCATCCCCTACTACAGTGCCAAAACTGCAGGAAAAAAAAAAAAAAAAAAAGACTGCTTGTTAAGCTGCATAGAAAGCCCTGTTTAATAAGGATGAATGCATACATGACACCGAAAGAGCAGACTTGGATTTGACAACAGGAGAACGTTGTACTTTTAGGGTACTGCCACTCACCAGCAAAGCTCCTCTGTTTCTTCACTGCTTCAAAGGCAATGATTACAGCTTCTGCAAGCAAGAGGGGAGAGACATTTGAAGCATGAAGTAACTGTATAATGACAACTTGAAATCTGATCACTAAATCCTCCGTCATTTATATCCTCTCCTCATTTCTGTGGTGCTAAGAGGTTTATCTGCTAAAGCTATGTGCAGGATTTTGCCCGAGTGACTCCCACTGAACTGAAAAACTTCTGTGTTCTGCTTTGGTAACTCAGTGCCCAAGATCAATCTGCTAATGGACATGCAGCATGGACTTTCTAGGGGTTGTGGAGGTCATTTAAACATATAGCATACAAGTAGATGTACCGACCTGAGTGCACAGTTACATGGGAAGTGGCACAATACTGCTTGAATTGGGACTTTTCTGTAATTGTGTGCTTACTTAGAAGCTTTAATATGAAATAGCATCCTACAAAATTATCTTCTTTAAGAGCTGAATGGTGTAGCAGAGTACTTGTATTCCTTAATCTTCTCAGAGCAAAAACTAACAGTAAATAGCACTTTCTAGTTCAGAGATATTTAGTGGCATTTTTTAACTATATTGTCATTGTGCCTATTTCGGATTTCTCTGTTGCAGTTGCAGTGAAGACAGATAATGGAAAGATAATCCCTTCTTCTGCCAATGGGTGAACTAGAAACCAGAATAGATATGCACCAAAAAATGGTAGAAGCTACCAGAAAGAAGACTGCTGAGTGTATAGGTAAAATCTAACCTTTGTTGAGATTAGGATTACTTTTATTCTACCTATTCAAATATCAATTTCTGAAGTACGTTTTGTTTCATGTCTTTATCCTTGGAAATCTCTCCCCCAATGTCTCTTCAGTAGACAGTTCAGCTGAGCACTACAAAATTCCTTGCACTTTCTTCTTGTCCAGGCTGACATTACTTCTTTGCTTTGTCTGCTTATAAGCAGGTATTTCTCACACTTCCTTCTGTTCAAACCAAAGCATTGCTGAAACTAGAAGGAAACCAGTGAGGCGAGGTTTTGGAATCTATTGTTGTTTTTAGTAAAAGAGCTCAGGATTCGAGGTACTAATTGTACCTTTAGAGAAGAGTCTAACCAATTATGCATATTTCACGGGGGCAAGGCAATATGCTATTGTGTGGGAAGCCTCAGGAGCCAAGACTGTAGGGGTTTTATCTCTTCTTTCCAGTAACTCAGAAGAATAAAGGATCAAAACTGAGTGCTTTATCTAATTGTAACTCAGATAGTGAATTCAATGTAATGTCATCTGGTAAAGGCCAACTATTTGCCTAACTAGGGATGTGGAGCCTGAGGGAGCAATGAAAGTGAGATGAGAATGTATAGTCAATCAAAATGCATATTAGCAAAGTTTGAATCTATTATTATAAATTTATTGTAAATTTTAAATGGCTGTATTATAGCTGTGTTTCTTTTCTTGATCTACTTAATATATATTCTGCTGCCAGACCCTTCAGCCGTTCCATTGTAATAAAGATGGAGCCTTATGTCCCAGTTTTCTTGTACTGTTCTGTACTTTTTTTGGCGGACAATGAGCTGGCAGTTCTTTTCTTCATGTATGCATGTGTGCACGTGTACACAGATAAATGAGATATTGCTCAAAACCATCCCCATGTGCTTCTGTCTACCTAAAGACTGCCCAACTGTAGAAAAATTCCTTTATCTCCTAGTCTTGGTTTCCTCAGCCCTTCAGTGGTTTTTAGTTTTAATGCACAGTCTTTCAAGGAGTCCAAGATATACATGACCTTTTTCCACAAATCGAGTCTATTTTTCCCAGCTATTGTCTTTGTTTCAGCTGGATCCACTTCCCCACATCTCTCCCTCCCATGAAGTTCTATCATTTTAAAGGAAACCATTGAAGCTTAACAGCTTAATAGAAAGTTTATTCCCTGGAAGAAATATGACCCTGGCAAGTTATGATGCATTCTCTATCAACTGAGGCATCACACCAGCCAGAAGCTGTGCACAGTCAGATTCCCCCTGGATGTACACATTTGGAGGAATAGCTTGGCAAGGAGAGCTAAAGTACTCAGATACCTCAAGAGAGCCAAGTATTTAGGGACTGCTGGCATTGCCAGCCCCTTTCTTCAATCCTGTGGATGTCAAACTAGCCTAGCACCTAAACATCCAGCAGTGAAATCCCAGAGACACTTCAGACAACTGATCACTGAGTTATTGACAGTGATTGTTAGCCTAAGCCCTGTTAGGATACACTCTGCTTATTTTACTTACAGGCCAAACTCACAGATTGCTCAAACCACACTTAACTGTCTACAAGACTTGGCACAATTATGAACCTCCTGTTTTACAAAATAGCTAGCAGTTGGGAGCACTAAATCCCTTACCTGAAGAAATTTGAACTAACATTTCCAGCTTTTGCTCATTTGAGCTGTCTGACTTTCAATGTGATACATAAATACGTGCAGCTTTAGGTAATGAATTAAGTTGAATGATGAGCTACCTGAGCAACCGTGTTCTGAACTTAGGCTAGATTTTTCTCAGTCCTATTCAGGATGCAACTCTGCCTTCACTTTACTTTTGACAACTATTTTACCTGCACTGTGCAGAAAGCATTTTCAGTTATGTGAAAATAAATCTCTGCAACAAAAACTTGATCTATTCAAAATAAAATAAAGCCAAGCCTCATTTTAAACATAATGAGGAATGGACAGATAATCTTCTGGATTTTCAGAAAAATCAGGGTTGATTGGAAACCTGTAGTTTTCAGAAATCATCAGCCATGAAAGCATTATCTTGCTTTGGGAGAAATACTATTGTATTCATGACTCCCTGGGCAAATGTGTTCCTTCACAAGCTCTCACTCAATATTCGCTTTAACTTAGGTGTCAAAACTTAGATAGTCAGCCTATGTTTCCGTTACAAGCAAGCGCCTCTGGATGGCAGTTCATCTAATCTTAAAATAGGCATATCTAGTAAACCAGAAAAACACTCTCCTGTCTGTATCTGCAGTTCAGCACACATCCAGCTCAGCATTTTTGCCACTTTGTGATGGGTCATATTGTATTAAACCTTCAGTGTGTTTGCCACAGTTCATAAGAGTTAGAAGGGGCCACCTGCTCAGCATTGCTGGTATGTCTGGGGAACTGTTGTGTTGTGAGACCTACACAATGATGAAAATCCCTGCTCTGCAAAGTATGTGCTGACCAAAGGTGGAAGAGTTCAACCCCAGAGCTATGGGCCACACTTTATAGATATACGGACATACAAAATTATGACCTCTTGCTCCAAAGAGCATCACAGCAAGGCTGCTATGGAGGGATCCTTCCTGATGGAAAATGCTTCTGAACCAGACATGAGAATATCATATTGCCTCATCTCTTCTAAGCAGCTTATGCTTGAGGAAGTATTTCTCTTCTGCTTAATTAAACAGCATCACTATTGCCGAGACAATAACTCTCTTTAAAATAACAATGTTTATGCTCTCTTACCCTTCTCTGCACCTTCCAAGTCACATCTATACATGTGATATTTACAACTGAATTTGTATTTCAATGTTGCCAACTTTTATGGGCTCATGTCTTCCTAAACTAGCAATGTAATTATAACTGTCTACCTCCTGGTATTTATTATTAATATGAATATAATGAAGTGGGTGATTAAGCAGTCACTGGTTACTCCTGTAATCACCAGACCAGCCCCCTAAGGAAACTAGGTTCAATAACATGTCACTAGAATGATAAAATCTTAATGAGTCATCAACGAGATGTGGAATTGTGAGGCTCAGCAGAGTTCAAGTTCTGTTTATCATGAAAACGAAAGGAGATGAGGCTGGGTGAGGCAGAGAAATAGCACAAAATGGAGGGATAGATAGTCAGTGTGATTTGCATTACTTCTGTTGGATCTCTGACAAAAAAATAAAACTACTGAGGATCTGCCCCTCATCGCTAGTACAGTAGTTGCAAAATCTTTATTTTGATATACAGTTGTATTTCCACACAGGCAGCTGCTGCCTGACATCCGCATTAATTCAAAGCATGTCAGAGATGGGACTACCTCCTCCCCATCTGCCCCCTAAGCCCACCTCCCCATCCTCCTTTTTCTGTGATAGGAAGTGATTTACAGAAAAAGAGTTTCCAAACCCTCTGGCATCTTGGATCTGCTTATACAAGCTTGTCCTGATTAATTCAAAATTCTTCTTGTTCTAATAATCCTCTCATTTCAAAGCTTCTTTGTAGTTTCTTCACTATCTTTTGTTGGCATGCAAACGAGCAACCTCAGGTATGGATGTTTAACTTTTTTTGTTCTCCCTTTTTTCGAAATCTTATAGGTTTGGGGAGCTGTGATATGCTTAGGCTTTTTCTTCCCTGAATGCATTCTTCATGTTATTAATAATTCATATTCTTAAGAAGGGAGGAGAAAAAAAAAGAAATTACTCAAAGCCCTGTTAGACATAAAGAAGTGACAATGCTTCCGGAAGAAAGACTGCAGGTCAGGTTGAGACTTGGGAAAAGCAGCTGCAACGCTATTGAGCTACTTCCAGATTATTCATAACATCAAGGCAATATGTCAACTACTCAATAATGTATCCTACTCCAACCTTCAATTAACCTTTTTATTCTTAAGCATTTAGCTTGGTAAGTCATGCAAATTAATTTAATGAGAAGCTAATAAACAGTGAGTCACAAGAATCAGGAGCTAGGTGATTAGGTGTTTAGTTGTATGGTTTATTATTTATTTAAGCTGGATTTTGATTAATTATTGAAACTTTAACATATAGTCCTTTTTTTTCAAAGTATTGTTGAGATTTTTTTTCTAAGTGTAGGAATGATTTTCTGAGAGCTGCATATGACATGATCTAAGGCACATGCCTTTTCTTCAGTAATCTGATATTTCAGTACTTCATGTCTTTGAGGCACAGCTGTTATTCCCACGATAAGCAAGGAATTGATGAAAAATAAAAACAAGATGCAATTCAGGAACCTAAATCTAGATGTCTAGTACTTTCTCAGACATCTTCAGCTGTCCAAAGCATCAATGCAAGAGCAGTTAACATGACACAAGACCTACAGGAGAGACAAATCTTTCTGCAAGTCAGGTAAAGTATCCCAGAATCTTTTCATTGGCACTGTATACCTATGTTTAACCATGTTATTTGCTCCCACATAGGCAAATGACCACACTTATATCAGCTGATGCACAGTAACTCTGTGTGTGCATGCATGGGCTTCCCTTGCAGCAGGGGAAGGTATTTCCACTTAACTAATGGATGACGTTAATCTGCATGAAAACTTCCCAGAAATTAGCAGAAGTAGGGTAACCAACTCCCCCTTTGTAGCTAGTGACAGAGAGAAGTTAATAATAGTAGAACTTCAGATCTAACCTACTATAACTCATCACCCTAAATCTGGTATATGTCTCTACTCTGCCAAACAATACAAACGGCATCGGATGACCATGGCTAACACTAATGTATAGCAGAAAGTAACCACTCCATCATTTAGTTCAGCTCATTTAGAGTTTTCTTTTTGTTTTAAGTGACACTGTTATGGATTTGGGTTTTGTATTGCAAACCTGACAGCTGAAAGCAGAAACAAACCTACTTCTGATTCATGGTGGCAGACACTGCGTTTTACAGATCCAAAACGCCTATGTGAACTGGCAGATTCCTCCCTTTGTTTCCCGTCTCCCAGTTATTCCACATAGCTCAGGATACATATGGTCTTGGAAACTAATACATACATAACATACCTTGGCACATACATTTTTTCTGATGGGTTTGAGAAACTGTCTGCCCTAGAATTTATGAACAAAAATTATTAACTGTGCAATTTCCTTTTATAAAATGTAAGCCTACTTAAAAAGTGGGAAAAGTAAGTAGTTACTGTTCCCTATGAATATTGTTGATCGGCGTCATGAATTATGCATGTATCCCTCCTGGGTCCAGTGTCCTCTGGCATTTCTTAAGCAGTAGCTCAATATTTTCTACCACTCCGATAAATTATTCAATAAGCAAAGGGTAAGTCCTGATTCTTGAGCCACTGTTCAGAGGCACTGACTGATGTGGTTTGTCAAACAGCTTAGTTTTACATTCCACAGCTGAAAGTCTGACATCCAAGTCTTTATAGTCCACAAAGGTCACAGGGACACCAGAGTTGTGAAGTGTGCTTTCAGCTTCTTGGATGCTAGGAAATGGCCTGAAATTCAGC
>NW_009593931.1:58510-74996 GCF_000690535.1 Cariama cristata | reverse complement strand
TCAGGAGGAAAATTTCTGCTTCAGTAGAGGCACGGGTTTTTCTTATGTTTTTTATCTTTTTCTTTACAGAGATATGAGATAACAGTGATGTCCCAAGGAGCTGATATTTCCTTCTTTAAGGAGAATTAGTGGTCAGATATTTCTATAATGTTCACAATATCTATGATAAAAACTGTTCAGTGAAAATAACCTGGGGCTTTCTTTTCAGCACTGAATCTATTCTAGACATCTCTTATATATATGTCATGAAAAAGACTGTGTAGGACTGTTGGAGGAATTCTGCCATTCACAGATGATGGGTTAACTAAATAATGCTTTAGAGAAAAATAGTATGGTTTCATTTCAAAATGAGTAGTTGCAGCTCAACCCTCAACACTTAACAGTTTTTTCTCACTGCTATACACTACAACTTCCCTTTAGTTCCCAAACCTAAGTGAAATAACAACATAACCATAGTAAATACTTCTTGACCTCTTAAATGAATTTTCTCTCTCCATATTGGAAATCCTTCTGTTCTGTCTTTTATATGCGGCTAGAAGAAGCAAGTTAACTACAGAGAGATTATTTGTAGGATATTCAAAGCAAATGAAATTCAAATGCAGAATTGTGAGCATTTGCAGCAAACAAAACGGGAAGGTTCACATAGTTTCCATCAGGGACCAAAGATGAGTCTCGTGCCCTGTGCATCTCGGTCACAAAGAACATTTGTCAGATATGGTAAAAATGTTAATGAAAACTCTCTGAAAAATACATCTGACTAATGTAAAATCTTTACTTCAAAGTCTCAAAGAGCATAAAATACATTCTGTACTTCAAAATATTCATGTGGAAGTATCAAAAAAATCCCAAAATCAATGTCAGAACTAAAATCTTGCTCCTGGGAACATTCTGATAAATACAGACAGATCTGAGGATGTTGTAAGTGAATAAAATCAGCAAACAAAAAAATTATAATTAATGGCTGCAAATAATGTGGAAAATGCTCCAAAAGAAAGGAAATAAGAAAAGAAGGGAAAGACTCTCCATCTTCTCAATGCTAGGAGCATAATAGATTTTAATCTCTGCATAAGGCCTTCATTCCATTTCAAATACCTTGCAGTCAAGGTACCAGACTGTCCTGGTTTGGCTAAAATGACTATTTCTCCTTTCAGGAGTTTTTTCTTTCAGTTAAGTCCCTTCGAAGTAACTGCACTTTCTGAAAGTACAGCTATATGTTTTTCAGACAGTGTCTGCGTTTCAGGCTTCATAATACTTGATGTTTATAGTTGCTACTGAAGTATCAGTAGGATTGGTATGCAGAAAGGCCCATGTTTATACTTATCCCCATGAGAACCAAGGCCATTACTGACCTTCTTAGTCATAAAAGGGTCGCACCTGTGGAAGAGTGCAGACGGGACAGATGACCAAAAACTGACCAACGAGGTATTCCATCCCATCCACGTCATCCTCAGTATAAAGCTAAGGGATCACGAGGGTCTCACTCTCTTGTCTCATGGCCGGCATCCCTGTGGGACCCTGCTGGCTCTCCTGCCTCCAACCCCGATCCGTGCATTCCCGAATCCAGTTCCTGTCGGCTGCGCAGTCCGGGCCAGGAAGGTTGGCCGCCTGCCCCGCCGCTTCCCCTGCTGCGGCAGCGGCCGATCCTCTGGGGGCAGCGGCCTGTGGCCTGCAATCCCCCACCCTCATCGGGACACTCAGTATGGGGTTTGTATACTTTTGCTTATTTCCGCTGTTAGTACTACTAGTACTAATACCTTATACTATTTTCCATCAATATTGTATTATTAAAGTGGTTTTAATTTCCAATCCATAAGTCTCTCTCTCTTTTCTCCATCCTTTCCCCTCCCGGGGGGGGGGAGGGGGTTAACAGAGAGCGTCTGCCTCCCGTTTTAAGAGCCGGCCCAGCCTTAAACGGTGACACAGACCTCCTTCCCAGGGCAGGAGCTTCCCCAGTGCCTTCATACCAGCAGAGCAGTCCTGTAAGTATCATGTATCCCACACATTTGACAACCCATTCGATGCCGCTATTGCTGATATCTTTGTTATACTTTTGTCTTGGTGTTCATTTCCTATTTTTATATCCAGCTGGGGAAAGACCTTGACACGCACACACCTTCTCAATATGTTACACGGCTGCTTGTTAGTACACAGTAGGGAGCTGATCGTAAAGAATCCCAGTTCTATTCTTGGCTCTCCGAAAGACATATGCTGTGTGCAGCCTGGGGAACCGAAATGTCCAAACTGATGTAGTTACCCTAAAATACAAGATGGAAAAGGAGATAAATTGGGGTCTGACATACTGGCACATTAGCTCTGAATCCTCAGTCTGACTGAGCAAACTCTTTGTTATATCATTTTAAGTTTGCTAGCTTCCTTCTAAACTGTCTTCTCTGTTAGGTTTATTACCTTACTCAATAATAATAGCAGAAAAATAAATTAGGATTTTAACAGCAGTTAGGAGTGAGATTTGTTTTCTTCTTTCCTCTTTCTGGAGAATATAGGAGTATTTGCTGAAAGTCACTTTCTTCCTCTTGGATTTTTGTTTTTCTTTATTTGTTTGTTTCCCTGACATGAAATTTGCCCTTAGAATTGAATGGTATCCTTCACAAAGTGACAGAGCTATCACAAAATTAAAATTCCATGTGTATTGTTTGAGAATATATTTTCCTCTGTACCTGAATGGTGCTGAAAATTCTCTGGACAGTCATCACCAGGATCTGTTAGCCCACCACTGAGCATATAAGAAACAATGAGGTCAAAGGACGTTTATTTTCCTTCCAAAAGGGTACAGAGAGAAACACTCCAGTGGAAAACCTGTCAAAAGAGCCATTATTCTCTTCTTTTTCTTCCCTTGTCAGTTCTTCAAGTCACTTTAACACATTTTGAGTGTGCTCAAAGTTTTCATCCAGGAGACAGGTTTTGCCATTGTCACGAGGTTTCAAAGACACGCAGGTCTAGTTAAAACTGAGCTTTGCAGCCCTATTAAACACAACACAGTCCTGTGGCACTGTACCAATACATGGATATCCGTTACTCACACAAAAGGATGCCAGGGCTGGAAGTAAGTCTAGCTGTGGCTCACAAGTCAGCAGTATACCTTCAGAGCATTTAACAGGTGCCTTAACCATAAAACCAGTAAGCCATCATGGCTTTTTACAAGTCAGCTTTGTTAGAGGTCAGTGCAGAAGGAAGCTAGCATGTGGACGTAATATCACTAAAACGCAGAAGAAAGTGTCTCCAGAAAAAGAGGCCAGAGTGCCAAAGGTTTTCAGTTGATTTAATGGCTGTGTGAACTGTTCTGTTCTTAAAATGTGAGCTGCTTAGCAGAAGTACTTGATAGTTTCCTAGTTTATCTCAGTGTACTCAGTAAAGATGGGATTTTTTAAAAAGCCCATAGGAGTGAGGGATTCATTGCATCTCATCTAAAACTAGGGGCTTGTTTGAGATAATCTACAGACAGTGGAGAGAGAGAGGAACAAATCGACACTGAATCCTCCCATTACATCTATGATACTCATGTTATCCAAGAATTACTTTGTTTACTTGCCTAGTTTTGACTTTAATTATTTAATCAATTGTATGATACAATTTCACAAGTGAAAAAATTGCCTTGGCTTTTCATCGAAGGATGTTAGCCAGCAGTTTTGTGTTCTTCTCTAGCTTGTATACTTAAGTTTGAGGGAGGAACATCTACTCCTTATTATCATCAGCTATTCAAAGTCTCCTATGCTAGCTCTTCAGAGCAAGAGTGGCTTGACTGATAGCCCATTAGATCAACAATGTGAATCGATTTTACTGCTGAAAAAAAAATTTTTACTCTTGAAAACAGATTTCTTTATTTTCTCTGTCAAAGCACTTATTTGAACAATAGAGACAAATAAATACCACTTACTTTCAGAGCAAATGTAACTGCACATGATATTTTACTGACACTCAAATTCAAGTGAAATTTATGTTTAGCAAAGAAAATTGGAAGTGAAACAGGACATTAACTCAAAAGTATTTGTAAAAGTACAAGCAAAAGGAGCATCTAATGGTACTATCCCAGATGTCAGAGTAACTGATCAGTGAATCATATTCTCAGTTTATTCTTTCTATGTAGTGGACACACAGCAACTCTGCAGATGGCACCTTGCAATTCAGACACAGGGTCAAAGCTCTAGCTGTCACCCTCTGGCCTTTTTGTCCATATGCGTTTCTGCACTGAACATCGATCAAACCGTTTTCTGTTTAGGAGACACTTTCTACGCAAAACACATCACAAAGTCCCAGAGAATGAAAGAGAGGGAACAGGAATATTAGTGACAGATTAAACAGTTAGAAGAGAGATGTGTAGTGTGAGAAAGCACTGAAAGAATTGGCTGCAAATAGAGGTCTTTAATTTCAATTTAGCTACTTGGAGACATGTATCAGGGAAAACATGAGGGCCCTGAGGAGTTGATCAGGTATACTGCTGTGGTTAGGAAACCAACCTGCAAGGGTGGGGAAGGAGCCTCCTCTGATTTGAGAAGATCAGAGAAGACACATCTAGGGAAGCAGTTTTGACTTCTGCTTATGGCTTGAGCACAAATGCATGGAAAGAGTGAGAGATTACAGCCACGTCCCAAGCGATTGGGCCATTTGGAGGTTACCTGAAATATGAGGGAGAGATCCTAAACCACTCAGAGGTAGATACATGGAAGCGGAGAACACAGTGTTTGTAAAATGTCCAATTCCAGTCATCATCTGACAGTCTTTCCAGTCAAATTAGGTGTTTGATATCCATATATGGTAAAATGGCACCATGTGCTTTGCCTGTTTCAGAGCTCTGAAAGATGAAGTGAATTGCTGCTGCTGAGAGATGGGCACCTGTGTAGCTCCTCCTGTGGAAGAGGCAATGGGGAAAGAGAAGAAGATGTCTTCCATCTAACATCAGTTTCTATCTCGTTTTATCACAACCTGTTGGGGGTAGCAAAATGAACAGCAAGGTTACCTATCCTCAGAGCTCTGCACCTCGCTGTGTCTTCTCTCTGTTCCTCTCTTTCCTACCTCCTGTGGGAGAACCAAGTCCAAGAAGATTTGAACCAGCCCTGCTTTCTCTGAATCATCCCTTCCTTAACTCCCTTATTTTGACACAATGCTAACACATCTTTCTCTCCCCTCTCCTTCTTCACAGTAAACCCTGAGCACCATTGCTAATTAAATAGTCTCCAGGAAACATGCAGAGAAGACGCAGACCAGAGCAGCTTTCTTTCTGGAACTCAGTGGATATCAGAAAACATTTTTGTCAAAACTGTTGTTAAAATCAATGTATCTCCAGAAAATATTTTGAATTGTTAGAGTCTTGTTGAAATACTCATACCTTTCGGTCTTAAGAATAGGGCACTGTGACTCTTGTTTCTCCTAAAAAGAGCTTACACACCTCATAGGAAATTTGTCAAAAAATTACTGATGTTTGCTGGCAGTTCTTCAAAGTGTCACATCACCTGCACAGCACTTGTCCTTACCACATTCTTGCTTAATGCTGAAATGAAGCCTCACGTTTATCATTATTTTTCTGCAGGGCTACACTCTGTTAGTCCTGTATGCAGTAGACGCAGGGCTGATGTTTGATGCATGGTTGGATGCAGGCAGGTTTTAACCATGGAATTTCTTCCTTCCAGGCATTTCGTGACTCCAGTAGGCAAATATTTCTGCCTAAAATTCTTCCTCCTCTGTCATGGCACAGACACAGGCAGCAGGCAGCCACCTATGCATCCACACATCCTACTGCCTGAGTCCTCGATTTGTAACCCTTACCCCCTTCTGTATTACTGCTGTTATCAACAGTTCAATACAATAGAAATTATATATTTCTGCATGAGAAATTATTCAAAGCTTGAAGAAAATTATTCAAATTATATTTTCATTAGGAAGTGTTGAAGCAGGACTTCTTCGCATGTTCAAACATTTGAAAAATTTAACCCAAATGACTCTCCCGCAAGCATATGCAGTTTTATTAAAAAAAAACCCAAACAAACAAGAAAAACCCAAGCAGCTCAGAAAGCTTCATCTCTAGACCTAAGCACAGATTTTAATGAAGGAATCAGTGAATTAGGCCTCGCGTTGCAGTTTCTTGGAGGTCTGACCAGCACCAGCACTTCTGATTCAGAATCACTGATCAGAATCAGGAAAGACGCAGGAGGAAGTTATTTTCTCCTTATAATTCTCTTTAAGTTGGATACATTATATATTTGAGGATTTTGATATTTGGATTAAATATAACCAGCAATATCAATAGTGCATGCAATCTTATTTTAAATATTTCTTAGGTGAGTACTTTCATTTTGTTGTTCTGATACAAAAATTGCATCCTCAGCATTCAAAGAGGGAACCTTTAAGGTGGCCAGTTTCACCTGCACATAGCAATCATGTGTGTTATGTGCCAGTGTACGCATTTCAAGCTAAAATTGATTGAAAACCTGCGCAATGTGTTCACTTGACAAGGAAGCTGAAGAAAAAAGCATCCTTTTGCAGAGCAATTCGTGGCACAGGACAAGGCCGTTATCACCCACCTGCTGCATGACAGCTTCTCCTCTGAGCACTCCTGTTGCAGAAAAGTTACCAGCTGTGCCAGCTCTGGTCACCTCCAGTGGCTGCCCGAGACCAATCCAAACTTTGATTTAAAGAAATTAATGAGGACTTCTACAATGCCTTTCTTTAACTGAGCTATCTGAGCACAAGTTTCAGTCTACTCTGCCAGACTCACAGGAGGGTGTCCATCTCAGGGTTAAAGAGTAAACTTTGCTAGGCCAGGAAGATGAGGAAACCAGTCAATCTCTTTTCTTCTATTGAGGACAGAAAATGTCAAAAAATCTTTCTCTAGCCTATTATTTGACTGATTGTCAGGAATATGTGTTTGGGGACAAGCTTTGAAATCACTTTCAATTTCTCTTTTCACGCTGGATTTAGGCTCTGAAGGGCATCTCCTCAGCATGGCACAACATTGGCAGAGCCCTTTCCTGTAGAAGCTGTGTAATTCAGCCAAATGTTTTTCATCAGTACCCTCATGCCATGGCTGGACACAGCATGAGCCAGCAAAAGCAGGTGTCTATCAATGTGCACCCAGGGTTTTGCCAGGATAACTAAAAGGGTTTTAAGCTTCACAGTCTCTTCTACACCTCTGACTGACAGGTTTTCATGATTTTGTTGTTAGACCTTTCTGTGGTGACCATGCAATGGGGCAATGGGACTTGGCGTGGAAAGGCTACGGTGATCTTCCTACCACCCCCAAGGCTGCTCACAGGATCCCTCCTCCAACTTGTGCCTCAGATGTTCCTGCAGCAACTGCGGAACTGCTGTATGGTTTGCAGCACAGCATGAAAAGATAACCCCCAATCAGTTCTGTAAATTATGATAATTTAACAGTTATGGCATAGAACGGCTGAACTTCCTCTGTTGTGAGGATGGAGGGAGAGTCAGGCTCCTTCAAGGGAGGGACAAGACCATCAATTGTCTTAGCAAGTGTCTGGGACATAGATACTTAATTCATTTGGGCACTTTTGAACTTTTTAACCTGCATGCCCAAACCTGCTCCCAGTAGAAGGAAGGAATTTCAACAAAGCTTGAAAACAGCCTGTGTTAGAGAAGTATGCAATTGATTTTTGTGCATTTGCCTGCTTAAGTACAAAGGATCTCTGATATATGTTTGAAATCAGTGCACCAGCAAGAACCTAGCAGCCTTTGTACCGACGCAGCTGTGAAGCCCTGAGACAGCGTGGAAGCAGGCTGACCTCTCGCTCCTTTTGAGCTGGCCCTTGGATGTGCAGCGGCTGCCATGCTGCTATTCAGGCTGCTCCGTGCTTCTGTGCTGACAATTTTTTCCAAGATGTGTCAGTTCCATGAACAGAGAAATTCAGCAAAATGAGGGCAAGTGTCACACGTACTCAACATTATCAATGCAGGGAAAAAAGTGCTATAAAAATCAATATTCCAACACATAGCAACACAACTAGATGACTGATCTATAACTGCCATGCGGTTATCATACTGATTAGCTCAAATAGCATGTCCACATCACTAATACACATTTAGCTGAAAATATCATGAGAGATCCGAAGCTTTAGTCTAGAATAAAGTCTTACATATTGTGATAGACAGAACAAGGACAAGCTGCTACAGGCTCATCTACATCTTAATCAAGCTCTGAATTAAACAGGAGGCTTGATCTTATTACTGTAGTCATCTATTTGTAATTTCAGTAGGGAAGAGAAAGCAACAGAGAGATTTTCAATAGCCTCTCTCTTGTTCCTCAATAGCAAAAGTCCTTACAGCAAAGCTGAGGCTTTTATACAGGTTAAGTTTGCTGTGCACATTTTCCAAACAAGTGGCTTGGAAGCTAAGGGAATTGGGGTCAGCTGAGATGCCGTGGTCCTCGAAGGGGCTTGTTTGTGCAAATATCTTGTAAAACCTGGATTCTCAAAATTCTGCTACATTTTCATATTTATATACTCTTATTTTTATTTCCTTATTTTTTAACGACATTTATTACTGCCTTTCTCTGGAGATTTCTTAAGAGGGAAGCAAAAGTATTTTACTCTTCAAAAGAAATAGGTTGGAAAATTCAATAGTGCTTCATGACTCTTGCCAAGCACAGTAATTACACAAACTACAGCAAATATTTAAAGAAAAGAAACACTTTTTTTTTTTCTCATTGCCAGCTTTGTTGATAATAATAAAAGAGTGAGAAGATATTAAAAAGCTTGAAATGAGAAATACGGATGGAGAAATTGAAAAATGAATTAGCACACAATTGTCTTCCCACAGGATATCATCTCCTTTATTTAAGGGAAATCTTCCAGTTTGAGGGAAAGGTTTTTAGGAATAACTATGGATTAAAGATTTTTTATTATTTTTATCTTGTTACCTAAAACAACCATAAAATAGGTTGTTAGATTTGGAGGAATGTCCTAGTTGTCTCTGTTAGTTTTAATTCCCAAGGAACAGAAATATCTTTAATGGATTACTTTTGGTAAATTAGGGGACTGTAATTTTTTAGGTTTTTAATTACTTCTCTCTAAAAATGTCTTCCAGACAGTAACAAATTTATCCAGCATTTTGGAAAGTCAGAATACAAATTGATCATACTAAAGATGGTTTTGCATATTTTTTTAATTCTTCGATAAGGTACTGTCTATTCGTCCTTAAAGAATGCCCCTTTGCTGGAGAGCCATATAATAAAAGTTATATTTATTGTTCCCTTAAGGCATTAGGTCAGAAACAAGTTAAATCCAGAGCATTCCCTGACCCCCGCCCCGCATTTCCAGAACGCTGCCTGTCTTGAGCTGCCAATGACTGAATTATCTGTTGTCCCCTTGGAGGTTGACCTTAAATCCTGTCCTCATCTGCACAGGGCAAGGCTGAGACCTGCTTCTCTAGGAGGAGCGTTGCTGCAAGGGTCGGTGGGACAGAGGGAGGCAGGAAGGGCTGGCTATCCTTCCCTGTCCTACAACTGTCCCTATAGGTGACAGCCCTTGAACAGCCTTTTCTGCCGAAGTCCCCTCAATCATCCCAAAGTCCTGAAGGTGCATAAGAAGTTTGAATTCAGGTAATGTCCTCAAGTGAAGACAAAAGATATATAGATGCTGCCATATCTATTTTCCTCTCTGCCTTGCTGTTATTATAAGGTTGGTGATGAAGAACTCTACTTATTTGAGGTGACAGACTAGCTGGAGGGGAAAAGCAGGCGCATGCTGGTCCCTTTTTCAATGTATGTATAGGTACTACGTTAGTCCTCTGAACACCCACCTTCTCTTCGTTTAGCAGCTTCTTCATCACCGCTTCATTGACCTCACATAACGTCCTCCCTAATTAGCATAGATGTCAGAACATTTTTCCTAATATTCACTTCTAATTTCTTTCTTTTCCTATTTTTAGACCATTACTCCTGGTTTAACCACCTCAAATATTTCCTCCCCCTCTTTCAAATTATTTCCTCTGAATATATTTTCTTGTCAACAGTTATCATTGTCCTTCACTGTTATTTTCTCTGAGCAGTATTAAGCTTCCAATAGAGGAGGATAAACAGAGGCTCTCTGTCTCAGTGCAATTTACCTCTATATAAAAATGGCCTTATTTAATCTCTGGTAATATGCACTTCATTCTGTTTCTGTATGGAACATCTTAAATGGAAAACACAGAAGATCCACTACTGAAGATTTTATTTTTAAACATTCAGAATGTGCTTTTTTTAAATTATCAAAGAAATCCAAATCTGTGGCAGTGCAATGTTAAGTCTGAATGAAGAAAGGTGTGACAATTAATAAAAAAAGACACATAATCAAGTTCTGCTGCGCAAAGAGCTACCACACATCAGCTGAGCATCAATATAGGCTGGAGGCTGTCCAAATCTATCAACCAGTGGAGTAATTTATGCAAACCTCAGTAAGAGATCTGCATTTCGGGAATCTCACAGATACCAGATTATTTCTCTTCACAACACTGTAAGTCTCTATCGGACATCAGAATGTGTCTCAGGATGCATAGGTGTGTCTGCTGGCCATAGGCTCCCTTCCTGCAGGTAACACAGCGAGTTGAAGATGAGTTCAGTTACCATTGCTGTCAGGGACCTAGGTGACTTCCCCCCTTAATATTAGGTAATGTCAATAGTTACCTTTTTATTGTGTGTGTTCCAATATTCAGAAGCTTCATGCATCACATGGATAAAGTAATTAGCCCAAGTTTGGCAGGCAAGCTATCATTCACTTCAGCGAAATTTCTATATGTAGTCAAGATTTTTTGTTTGCCGTTCCTTCAAAGACATTGGGGGGAGGGGGGGCATGACACACCACAAAACAAATAATTAAAAATGGAGTTTATCTTTCTGTACAAATAACATGGTTTTTTGACTTCCTGCAAAGTGTAGAACTTGAAAATGGTATCTTTCACTGCCTGTCTGGATACTGCTTGTCCAAAGCAATCATAATTTTAAATTTGGACAGAAAAATGCACACAAGATTGTAAATATCAGTTATTCTGCTGGTCAATTGCTGCTTTTCATTTTTTTCTTTTCTAAATCCTCAGAAACTGAGAAAGGTCTTTCATTATTGTTTCTTTTCAACAGCATTTTGATGAAGTCATACCAAATGAAAAGGAATCTTTAATTATTTTTTCTTTTGCAGCAGCACAGAGCAGTAGGAAGCTCTGTCTTCTTTTCTGGGTGTGGAGCTGAAATTCAGAGGATAAAATTTCTTGCCCACTGTCACCATGGTCCCAGTATGCCATGCCACTTCAAATGCAAGTACAATCTTGCATTAAAGGGTTGTGTTTCATTCTATATTTGATTCCTCAGCATAGAATTCAGCATATCAGGAAAAAAATCAGTGTAAGTAGGATGCTGCCACTCAAAGATCCTGCTATATTTGCTTTGCCAGCTCTATTTTTCTTCTCTATGAGGCACGAGTGCCACAGGGTGGGTGAATGCTTTGACTGTTTGCACGATCACTTGTTGGTGTCCACCATGGCTGCATCCAGACAACAGACTGAGACTGGGCACCATCCCACAGGAACAAAAGCAAGGTGTGCAGGCAAGGATGCCCCCAGGGCACTCTGATGGGTATCTCAGTGTGGATGAGAGGGGGATCAGGACTCAGGATGGGTACACTTGGTGGCTCCCTGGTGCCATTGGATTCATCTCTGCACTATTGATCACTGATCCCCAGGCTACATCATCCGTCTTCCCCTTCTCCCTCTTGATTGAAAATCATTCAGAGAACACTTATTAAGGCCAAAGAAAATATATGTTGACTCTGGGACAGCCAATGCAGAATAATTGCTCCAGGACCTGCCATTTTAAATGCTTCTTACTCTGGTTTTAATGTCTGCATTTCTGGGGGGAAAGTTGTTACAAAGTGGTTGTATATGCCAGTAATTGAAACTGAGTATAATGCTCATTAAGGTCTAAATGAGGATGAAGAGCATGATCATCAGGACATATATAATTGATGGTGTTGCATTAAGTATTATAAAGCAATTCTAATTATAAAACATCCCAGGTCTTCTATCAATCATCCTTCACTCGTTCACCTTTTCTGTTTTGATCCCCACACGCATTACTCATGCAGCCTGAACCAGGCCCTTTCCTCGTCTACTGCGCAGTCCCAACGGTGGTTACTGAGTATACACCTTATGGGGAAAGAAACCGCAGCACTAAATGCTGGAATAAATAGCTCAGTTCTGCAAGGCTTGTGACGCACACTCATCTTTTGAATTCCTAATGCATGTGGTTCTACTACATTTGCCCATTAATGAATGAGAAAACTGCATTTCAAAAACAACGTTTTCCAATTAAATCTCGGTTACTGTTGGGAATGGGGTTTTAGCTAGCTTTCGAGGTATGACCTTTGTGTGTGTTAGTGTGCATAAGAATAAGCAGACTTGCAAGAAATGTAGTGTTTCCTCATTCTCTTTTGCTCCAAAACAGAAAAACAGAAAAGAAACAAAAATTCAGTTATTGAAAAAAAAAAAAGACATTTTCAGAAACAAGGGATTTTTCACAATGAAAGCTAAATAGTTCATATTTAAAACATTTTAAGTCTTATTTTGGAATCAAAATACAAAATTCCACACAAAAAAGTGGAAAGAGGAAGTTTCTGATTTTCATAACCACTGTTTTACAGCTACTTTATTAATGAATTATAGATATTTATTAAAAAAAACCTAAACCAGTTAGGTATAGATTAGAAAAATTATTAAAAGAGTTCTGATGAAGTTTTTATGTCTAGCTGTGCTCCTGAGACCCTCTGCTAGCAAGCAACTAGAGCTACCTGAGAAACAGCACAGGCTTTGGGAAAAAGTCTGTGACCAACTCTGCACTTTACAGTGGCCGCCAAGCAGTCACGGAGCAGCAGGGGTTCTCAGCTGATCCAGAGTCTACTCAAGTGTATGAAAAACTGCCCAAATAATTCAACTGGCTTTGATCAGAACACACGATAAAAGGCAATGCTAAACAAAGGGTAAAATTAAAGAATAAAAATGTGAAAAAAAAAGAAAGAAATTGTAAAAGACACCTTTAGCAAAGTAGTCAGAGTCTTAAAAGGTTTCCATATTCCATCAGTAAATAATTCATAGATTTGATACCAAAGTTTCAGTATAAAATAAGATCTAACAAATAAAAAATTTCTATGATGATTCTCAAAAAAGAAAAAACTCCTTGATCAGAGTCACTTTAACCAAAATAAAAATACTGAGTTTGCCATCATCTTAGCCACAGACCGAGCTTACTGGCGGAGGGCTTTCCTGATTTCCTTACTCTTCCCTGTGTTTCCACTGATACCTCTCTCCTAACAAACCTCCATGATACACTGTGGGTGCTGCAGGATTTCAGATGTACCATGGGACAACAGTTGAGTCTGTATGTCAGAATGAGAGCATGAGATGTCCATACTGCATCACCTATGAAGTACCACTGTGCTAGGGGAGTTAGAAATTTATTTTTTAACTGATTAAGATGAAAGCATCACAGTTCCATTCAACAAATGCAAAGAAACTGCTTTGACTTTTCTAAAATCAAAAACTCATTTAAAAAATGGAGGTAAATTGTTTTTTTTTGGTCTTGTCTTCCTATGAGTAGTTTTTTAAACAGTGAAAAAAGTGCTCTGAATTTTCTTGTTGAAAAGCAGCTAGAAAATAATGTAGGGAGGACATTATTATTGTTATTGTTATTAGATTATTTATGATAATGATGTTAGAAGCTTGGGACTGGAATGAACTCCCATGTAGTGCAGTGGCTTGCTCTTATAGTCACCAAATCAAATGATCCCTGTACTGCACATTCTCAGCCATCCCAGTGGCAGTTAGTTTCTTTTACCCCTCTTAGAAGTGATGGTGAAGTGCTGTACTACACTCAATGCCATCATGTTCTCCCTGAGCAGAGGAGACCCTCTGGGCTTGTCTAGGTAAGTCATGAAAACTCTTGCAGTTGGTGGTACGTGGGGCTAAGATAGTCAAAATTTATGTCCAATGACCTCTAACTCTAAGCTGAAGGAGCAGGATTTCTTCCATTCACAGCTCAAATCACTGCTGATACAACTTTTGGTGCACATCAAGAATGCAACCTGGACTTTACTGTCTGAGGCTGACACTTTAACCCCTCTGGTACTGCATCTCTTTCACTGAAGGATGACCGCTACTCTTTTTCCCCTAAAGAATAAGAAATTGCAGCCTTTTTAGTGCTTTGGGAACCTTCATCGAGTATATGTGGATTTCATTACTCTGATTGTGCTGTAGTGAGATAGCTGATGATATCATCCTTCCCCAAACATGTAATGGCATTCTAGTATTATTATGGCAAGCCATAATACCAGCAGTGTGGAAATGCTGGATGAGTCGTCAGGGCCCACAAATGCATTTTCCAGCTGTCTCTCTTGCTCTCTTTCCATCTTTGTTTCTCCTGTTGTATTTTCAGCATCTAACGAAAGGGGAAAGAGGCTTTAAGATTACCGCGTACGACACACTTTGCTTAGAAGAGCTTACAGAAAACATATAAAGGCTTTAAACTGCGGACAATTCCTTTACAGTGCAAAGGATGCTGCTACCCTGCCCCAGGCTGCCTTGCAGAAATGGGGGGAATGAGATAGCTCGAGGACTGCTTTCATCCCAAGCTGCAGCTGTGCAACAGTGCTATCTCAAAGTGAGCTCGCCAGCCATGAAGGCATGGTCCATTTTCAGGCAAGCTTGATAACAAGTGAAAAATCAAAACCACTCACTGTAGTAGCTGTTTGGTAACCAGTGCATTATGCACAGACCTGCCTCTGTCCCTTTCTACGGGACAGGGTCCCGTCTTCCATCACCATAGGGTAATAGTGACCATGATGTCACTACTCCATATCCGAATATAGACAGCAACTTGTAATAAAAGCTTTAGGTAAACTGAAGGCCTGATTAGAGACTTCCTAAACTGGAATATGTGACCATTGGTGTTTAATAGCTATCGATGCATCTGCTCTTTCTGAATTAGATTAATTGCCTATTGCTGTGCAGTGGTATCTTGGTGGGTATCTTCATTCTGCATCAGTGAAGGTGATTATCTCCTGGCCTCATCTCTATGTGCCACTTTCTCAGTATGACAGCAGGAAACTGCTTTGCCTCTCTTTCCAGGATGAGAGCAATCCCAGAAGTGGGAACAATGAGAAAAAGGGAGTGAGAGACATAGGAAGCTACTGCTGCATCCGTACCAGGTCTAGTGGTCCTCACATACAACTGCATTTTAAATATTGCTTATTCCTGACTGCTTTGGAGGAAAGTGGAACCTGAGCCCAGCAGCACAAGGTTGGAGGTAAGTTTTGGGTTTCAGGCTAACTGTCTATGAAATAGCAGCTTACAGGACCGTACTTCATTCCTAATGGGCAATCAGCTGGGCTAAGACGTTTATGAGACCAAGTTCATTCGTGAGATTTCAGTAAATGTCATGTTTCCCTCTGACTGGAAATATACCATTAAGAGGGATTTTGTCTGACCAAAACAGCCTCCAGTCTGAACAGAACTGGGGAGGAAAAAGCCATATATGAATAAGAATTAAACACAATAGCAATAATTAAACACATATAGCCTCAGTCGCCAAGGCAAGCAGCTCTGGTGCTGGCAGGATCAGCAGTGAAGCACTCTAGCACAGTGCATAGGGGGGTTCCCAAATGGGGGGAACCTCAGGGGGAGCAGGGTAAGCTGCTGGGAGCCCACAGCTCGTGTGACCTGGGTGAGACCAGGAGCAATGTCGGCCAAGCCCCCTCACACATATAAAAGAAGCCCCTGGGCAGTGCCAGTGACCAGGAGCACCGTGACCAAGGTGGGTAAACAGGACGTGGCACGGCAGCAAGGGCGCGGTGCGGCAGTTTGTGTGGCAGTTTTGCTGGCCCTAAATCAGGGGTCTTCACCCAGTATGCAAAGCGTCAATCAACACACTGAGTCGAGATACTTGTCTTGAATTCAATTCTACAGATTTGGGTGCTGGGCATTTAACACTAGCCAGCACACCCATATCACTAAGCATTCAACATGTATAACCATAGGTCATAGCTGACTGGTAAAACGCAATTTCTGTATCAACCTACGTGATACATATGAATCTAAGATTGTGCAAGCTTAATGTTTTATGCATTTTGGGAGGGGGTTTGATTACCATACTCATTATTCACAAAAGTGTGTGATGTTTAGTACTATAATTACCAAAAGTTAATTGAGGATATATACCTTTCCGAACTTGGTTCCAAATTCCTGCAAGTATCTAAGTCAGTAACCGTAAAACCATAAAACAGAAATTTACAGCCCTCTTTATCTTGGGGTTTTCCATGCTGTTCTTCTTCAAGGTAGATACTTTTCAAGTTTTCAACACAAACGAGCATGATTGTTCACTTTGTAAATTTTAACCCTATTCTTTCAACATCAGTTTGTGTGGCAGTTTGTGTGGAAGGGCGCAGAGGAAGGGTGCTGAAGCTCTGCCAGCTCGACCAGGGAGCAATGGTATCACCCCAGC
>NW_009593931.1:39181-58493 GCF_000690535.1 Cariama cristata | reverse complement strand
AGAAAGCCATGGCCTCTCTAAGCTCTGCCCCCACCATGACAGACGCAGCGTCGCAGGCAGAGCTCCGGTGGGAAGGCGCTGCCGCCCCGGTGCCAGGCTGCTGGCTGGGCCCTGCTCTCACACCAGTACGGACGGCAGCAGTGGGCACAGCGGCGGGAGGTGTGCCCAGGGAGAGGAGCTGCTCCGCTCAGGGACAGAGCTCCGGGAGGAGGGGAGCAGGTTGAGGAGTGTCTGGGAGTGTGAGGGAGAGAGACAGGGACAATGGGAACGGCACCCTGCCTTCCCTGGGACAGGCCCAACAGGGAGACAGGACGTGTGATACCGAGGGTTCCTGATCCTATCTCCTCCTGGCTGAACACGGTGACTTAAGGGACAGGGGGCAATGGTGACCAGACCCTGCCTGGCACAGCGGGCCCATCTCCTCTGTGAGTGCCCCACCTGCCCAGGGGCTCTTCTATCACACGTACGAGGCTCTGCAAAGGGAACCGAACAATAACGAGGATGATGGTTCCTCTAGCTTGGAGGTGTCACTGAGGTTAATTCGGCCTACGCCCTGCATTAAAACTGCTTCCATAAAGAAAAAAAAGATAGGTCAGTGTCATAGGAGACTCCCTTCTGATGGGAATAGAAGGCCCCATATGCTAACTGGACCCACTTCTTCGGGAAGCCTGCTGCCTCCCTGGGGCCCGGGTTAAAGATGGGAAAAGAAATCTTCCTACCCTGGTGCAGCTCTCAGATTATTATCCATTACTGATTTTTTGGGTAGGCAGCAGTGAAGTTGCAACAAGAAGTCCAAGGGCAATCAAGAGAGACTTCAGGGCCTTGGGACAACTGGTTAAGGCATCAGAGGCACAAGTAGTATTCTCCTCTGTCCTTCCAGTTGCAGGGGATGATGTGGGAAGAAACAGCAGGAACTAGAAGATCAATACTTGGCTCCGAGACTAATGTCACTGGCAGAATTTTGGGGTTTTTTATCATGGGTTGGTCTACATGACACCAGACCTACTGGCAACAGACAGCGTACACCTATCTCAAAGGGGAAAAAGATCTTTGCACAGGAGTTATCAGGGCTCATTGAAAGAGCTTTAAATTAGATTTGAAGAGGGAATGGGATAAAACCAGGCTTGCTAGAGGTAAGCCTAGGGGCAGCACATCAATGTTTGAGGGATGGTGTTCTAGCAAGGTCCTTCGGTCTGCTGTCTCAGTGGAGGTACGGGAAGGAGATCCATGTGGCAGCAAAGACACAATAGTTATTGATGTGTTAGAAATCATGGAAGCACCTGAGAATGGTCACATAGGAATTAGGGCTTCTAGATGACAATTAAAAATGTTTCTATAAATACATTAGCAACAAATGGAGGGCTAAGGAGAATCTCCGTCCTTTATTAGATGTGGAGGGAAACACAGAGACAAAGGATGAGGAAAAGGCTGAGGTACTTAATGTCTTCTTTGCCTCAGTCTTTAACAGTAAGACCAGTTGTTCTCCAGGTACACACTGCCCTGAGCTGGAATGCAGGGATGGGGAGCAGAATGATGACCCTGTTATCCAAGGGGAAATGGTTAGAAGCCTACTCCACCACTTAGACACACACAAGTCTATGGGGCTGGATGGGATCCACCCAAGGGTACTGAGGGAGCTGGTGGAAGTGCTCACCAAGCCACTTGCCATCATTTATCAGCAGTCCTGGCTAACTGGGGAGGTCCCAGTTGACTGGAGGTGAGCAAATGTGACACCCATCTACAAGAAGGGATGGAAGGAGGATCTGCACCTTGAACACTGTGTTCAGTTTTGGGCCTCTCACTACAAGAAGGACATTGAGGTACTGGAGCATGTCCAGAGAAGGGCAACAAAGCTGGTGAAGGGTCTGAAGCACAAGTCTGATAGGGAGCAGCTGAGGAGGCTGGGGTGGTTTAGCCTGGAGAAAAGGAGGCTGAGGGGAGACCTGGTGGCTCTCAACAACTACCTGAAAGGAGGTTGTAGCCAGGTGGGGATTGGTCTCTTCTCCCAAGTAACCAGTGATAGCACAAGAGGAAATGTCCTAAAGTTGCACCAGGGGAGGTTTAGATTGCAGATTAGGAAAAATTTCTTCACTGAAAGGGTTGTCAAGCACTGGAAGAGGCTGCCCAGGGAAGTGGTGGAGTCCCCATCCCTGGAGGTATTTAAAAGACGTGTAGATGTGGTGCTTAGGAACATGGTTTAGTGGTGGACTTGGCAGTGTTAGGTTTACGGTTGGACTCAATGATCCTAAGGGTCTTTTCCAACCTAAATGATTCTATGATTCTATGATTTACTCCTTTCACATTCTCAAAAAAAAACCAAAAAACCACCTTTTGGTTAGTTTCACATTTTGTTTAATTGATTCACTTAGGATTTCTTTTTTCTAAAGGTAACTTAAGAGAAGAAATGGGAATTCTTGCTATACATCTTCAGTTTGCAATAATCACTGTGGTTACAGAGCCGCAACAATAGAGTTTGCAGATCAGCCTGTATATCACACAGTGGTGAACTCAGAAGTGGGAGGAAAATGACACCTGACTATTTGTATTTAACAAGTTTTCTCCTTTTTCAGCAATCTACCAAGAGAACTAAGAGTTTTAAGATACTGCTCCATGAAGACATCATGTGGAAAATGGCAGATGAAGGGGGAGAGAGAAAAAATAGGTTGGGTGGATGACACACATGCATCAAATCCTGAACTTAATGCCAAGGCTTAGAACTGAGGTTATATCTCCATTTATTATGATTACCTGAACATCTTTCCTCCTTTTCTTTCACCTCTTTCCTTCCTTACATTTAAGCACTGTTTTGGCATTTGGAGGCTGACTTCAGATTTAACGACCAAGCAGCCTAATGGTGAAGGCTCTGGACAAATGCAGCAACTTCTTAATTTCTTTTTTTTTTAATTTGATTCTGTGTGGACACTCTTGAGTAATTTTCTATTTACTTAACCAGCTCATGTTTCTGGCTGCTAATTAGTGAATTTCATTAAACACTTTTTTTACTTTCTGAAAGATAAATTCTATTTCAGTGTCAGGGAAGGCAGAAGTATTTGAGCAGTGGAGTGAAGTGAGACCTGCTATTTTTAAAATACTAGTCTCTAATCCGTTTGAAGCTACCTCAAAATCAATTCTTGCATATTATACTGTGATTTCACTGTAGACAACAAGTAGGTTATATTTGTGTATGTGTATAAATACCTTCATTTTCCTGACAGAAAATTATTTGATTTCCACTGTCTATTAGCCCATGGATAGGTCCTTTTTGAAGATAGTAATTTTTGTATGAGCACAGTTAAAGGCAAGGCTTTCGAAAACTCCGTTGTGAATACTAGTATTGTTATTAAAGGGAACATGAATTTTAAAAATGAGTGTTTTAGATTCCCTAATCTAAGTTTTCGTGTCCAAAGAATGGCAACAAAGCTGGTGAAGGATCTGGAGCACAAGTCTGATGAGGAGCAGCTGAGGTAATTGGGATTGTTTAGCCTGCAGAAAACGAGGCTGAGGGGAGACTTGCTCACTCTCTACAATGACCTGAAAGGAGGTTGTAGCAAGGTGAGGATCGATCTCTTCTCCCAAGTAACCAGTGATGGTGACAAGAGGAAATGGCCTCAAGTTGTGCCAGGGGAGGTTTAGATTGGATATTAGGAAGAATTTCTTCCCCAAAAGCATTGTCAAGACTGGAAGAGGCTGCCCAGGGAATTGATGGAGCCCCCATCCCTGGAGGTATTTAAAAGACACGTAGATGTAGTGCTTAGGGATATGGTTTAGTGGTGGCCTTGGTAGTGTTAGGTTTACGGTTGGACTCAATGATCTTAAGGGTCTTTTTCAACCTAAATGATTCTATGATTCTATAATACAGATCTGAATACCTTTGAATTCAAGTGAGAAATCTAAATATAGGATCCCTCAATTTTCTTTGCTCTTCCATGTGCTTTGACCACCTCCTGAAGGACACAGCACATCATTTCAAGATCCACAGAGTACTACTTCATCACTTGAAATTGTTTTTCTCACATTGGCTTATTGTGAAAATCTGACTAGCTTAATAGAATGAGTTTTAGTGAGTTTACCTCAATTTAACACAAACATGCCTGTGGACGACATTTCTGCATTTATATTCTTCATGAAATCATAAAGAAATGTGAGTTCTGCTTAGCCATATGTTAAAATTTTTTTTAATTTAAATTGAACAAGCTGGTTCACATTAAAATCATAATGGTTAGGAAAAAGTAATGAAGATATCCAAAAGCTCAGTTAAAATATGCACACTAAACTTCACCTGGTGTTAATGGTCACAGCTTTATTATAATGTATGCAAATATCATTCAATCAATGCATGATGAGGCATTTATGTGATCAGTTACTTCCTTGTCAGAGATCATCTTTTTGGTCTGTTTGCACAGTGCCTTGCACAATGAATTCGTCTTCATTGCGAAAAAGCCAGTGTTGGTCAAATGACAGTGTTGCCCATCACTACTGGGACATCTTTAAGTTATTAAAATATAGTCACATAAAAGCAAGCAAAAAATATATAACAAAAATCAAGCCAGAAATTTCCTCTTCCTTCCTACTTATCACAGATTTTTCTTCAACAGATTACATTGATTAGAGGCTAAGATACATTGTTTTCACACTGGCATCAATATAACTGCAGGTTTACTTTCAGAGATTGCCAGTGCCCATTTCTATCTCTCCGTAATCTCTCTTAGTAAGATATGGAGCTTTCATCGGACCACAAATAAAAACTTCCATTACTTACAATTTCTAAGATTAGAAATGCCAAGCTTTCTCCAATAATACTTAGCACATCGGGGAAGAATGTTTGAAACATCTGCACAGCTGCTTCATTACTGAGTTTCAAATTCTTCCTTTTTTTTTTCCTTGCTGTGTGACCTAAATATCTCCTAACAGGACAAGAATTAGTACTGAGGTACACCAAGCCTTATTGTTTACTACAGTGGTCTTTTGTTGTCATTTCCTTCTCCTGAGTTCCTTCTCTTATCTCCTTATCTAGTCCAATCTTTGTTTGCATGTGTTTTTGGATGGAGATTTTGTCATGTGTTTGCACAGCACTTAGAAAAATAGGATTCAGGTCTGCAGCTATGACTATTTGAATGGGATTCATCTAACCAAGTAAATATTCCTACAGTGGAGGCATCTGCAGCCAAGGCAGTTGCTTGGGATTCACTTACACTTACTACAGATAAACTGTTTTGGGGTTTGTGAGCCAAAAATGTATGGTTTGTGGTCAATTAAAGTTGCCATTAACTATGATATTAAGTAGTGCAGATACTCACTTGAAATGAATTGAGTTCTAGGGTCAGCCAGTGCAGTGTTCCATTCTGGATTTCTATAGGTGTTAGTACCCTTTAGTATGCACATTCAACTACATAACTGATTTTAATGATCACCTATGAAACTTTGTTTCATAATTTACAGTCTGAGTCAGAGCACCTAAAGTTAGATGTCGCCCTGGATTTACCCTGCAACATCTCCTTTCTGTATTCCACTGACTTAGTCTAAGTAATAATAATAGTTATTTTCAGTAGAGCTTTGTCCAACATGCCAGCCATTTTACAGCTATCTTAAAAATACTCTATGCCAGACTATTTTCTCTCTAAAGCTACATTTTTCATATAATCCAAATAGAAGAATAAAAATTACCTAAGCCTCTAAAAATTACATGTCTAAGACTGGACTTCTCATCTAAGGGTCTGAGACTCTCAGTGGGTTTGAGTGTAAGAGACATTAAGAAAGTTCAGACAAATCTAATGTCTGGAGGAGCCATTTCTGACATTAACAAGTAAGTGAAGCAAGAGAATGCACTTTTCCTAACTTCAGAGGCTAAGATGAGCTGGAATTGTGAATGCTTTAGTGTCTTTCTAAATTCAGTCAATTTCTAAATACAGATTGTCTATCAAGAACTAGGAAGTTCCCTAGGATAACTGAGAGCTTCATGTCTGAAGAGACATTTAAAGATGTGTAGCAAGTTCCACTGACCAAGGGATGAGCTCCTTAATTAGGCAAATTTGATCAGTACCTGAACCAAGGCAGGATAAATCTAGTCAAGGATGCAAGCATCGTAGATGGCTTAAAGCTATTTATTCTTTAATTCAGCAGATTCAGACCTGACATATGGAAGTGTAAGGGGAATCTTATTTCCCTTTACAAAGTACACTTATTTCTGGGATGTTCAGTATCATATTTTTCAGAAGACTCCCCCTTCCTTATTGCTCCCTGATTATGCTAATTTATAATAATAATAATAATGTAATTTTCCTATTAACAGCTATTTTGGTAATAACATCCATAGCAGATGCTGCTTTAACTTCTTCCTGCTTTTCTGGGGTTTTCCTTTGTGCACTAGCACCTTCTATAGATTGCAGATGTACACACTTCTGTAGCTTGAATGTTAAGCCTGAATCTCTTAAAAATTGTTCTTCTCACTGGAATTAACATCAATTCCACAAACAATTCTTTCCAATCCAGAGAAACTGATACTTCTTAAACATGGTAAGTTTTCCTTTTAAAGCTCTTTTGCATGTTTTGTCTCCTTGTTACTCAGCATTGCAGTAAGGCTGATACCTTTCATGGACAAAATGATCTGTCAGGGTGTCTTTCCCCTGTGAGGTTTATTTGCTCCTGGAATACTGTCCTTTCAGATTTCATCCAAACCAAACCTGGGCTGCATTAAAAATTTCGGTCTCAAATGGAAACAAGTAGGATCTTTCAATGCCACTTCTCAGAACAGAAACAACTTAATCCTTGCTTCTCTCAGTATCCCCATTGGGACAGAGGAGAAGGGACCCAGCTATACAGGCTGATTTTCTGTGCAGATATTGTACCATGCTGAATGAAGTAGCAGCATCTACTACACAGAGATCCAGGAGTCCTCATTTTATATCACCAAATACAAGCTTTTCATCACTTCCCCCCCCCCCCCCCATGGTATTTTTCTGAAAGCAACTGTGTCGGGGAAGGACTGTCTGTGCAGCATCCATGTGGCAGGGCTCTGATATCACTGGGCTTCCTGGTTGCTAGTGTAATGCAAATAAAGCTATGTGAGCAGAATGTAAGTGCCTTCATTTCAATACATGTCATTCAGAAATGTTGTCACTTATTCTAAATGCAATTGTAGGGACTTAAATTCCTCATGCAATCTAACATTCAAGTGATGGTTTCATCCTCTGGAAGAGTTTGAAGCTGGTGTTTTGTTTCTCATTAGCAGCAGACAGATTACATTTATTTTAGAACCTGGATTTCTGCCATTCCATTACTCTGTGTCTCTCTCTGGATCTGGCTCCAGAAATCTTTGTAAAGTCCAAGTACCTGCTGTTACATTTATAGAATTTTGGGGTTTTTTATCATGGGTCAGTTTACATGATACCAGGCCTGCTGGCAGCAGACAGAGTACACTTGTCTCAAGTGGCGGACTTGGCAGTGCTGGGTTAATGGTTGGACTTGATGATCTTAAAGGTCTTTTCCAATCTAAACGATTCTATGATTCTAGATACTAATGAAATTTGGAGTATACACAGTGATAAACACCAGGTGAAAATTAAACCAAATCACATGTCCTTAGGGATTCTTTATTATGAAATGTAATATCTCTCTAGCTAAATTAACAAGATAAAGCATACTCCTTCAGTTCAGTTTCAATTGTATTTATGAGAGGAATTGTGAAATGATTGGTTTGTTAGCATGTGGATTACAAACCAACTCAGAATTGCAATGAGCACAAAGTAAAGCAGCACAGCTGGGAAAAGTTACCCGATTGCAGAGGGGTGCCTGTGGATGAATAGCATATGACTTTGGAAAGTTAACAATCTTCCCTCCTTACTGGAATCAGGTTAGAAAGCTGCAACTGCATCTTGAATTGCCAGCTACTGGCATGCTGCACCCTGGAAAGCACACCTGTTCCCATTTCATAGAGCCTGCAATGAGAAACCCCTGTTTGTCCAGTACCATTAAGCAATGCTCTGTTGCTCCTGGTCATGGCAACGTGGCTTCCTAGGAGAACAGGAAAGAGAATCTGAAATTACATCTGTCCACTGTGTAATTTCATACTTTTTTCCATACATAAGCACAACAGCTAAAGACCAAGTGATAAATCACAGTGGCATCATATGTTAACCAATGCGTGGTGCCATTGAAACCCAAGCAGCATATGATGTCAGCTCATTTTGCCCACTTTTTTTTTTTTTTAAATGTCTCAGTGGAGATTTTTCTGAAGGAAGCAGAACAGTCAGAACATCCAAATTAACCATGCATTTGGGTTTTTCATTTTGAAATTAACCCCTTCCACTTACCTTTGTTTTATTATTTGAGGTTATCATGTACTGCAATAAAAGGTAAATTTTCAGAGTCCCTATCAAAACAAAAAATGCTTCAGTTCTGTTGACGTGAAACATTTCAAAACAGAAGGAAAAAAAGTATTTTTTTTTTTTCTTGGAGAACTTTCAAATGTGTTCCAATTTGGAAGAAAGTTAAACATCAAAATCCTAAAATCCTTTGCAAAACGCAACAGCCATTGTTTGCAACTGCTGTGCTGCTACTCAGGATTACATTCCCCCAGCCAGCATGAGCTCAGCAACTAGAATTAGTGTCTACATCTAAGAGATCTGGCATTGGCTATGCCATTGATTTCCTTGGTGAGTGAGACTAGCCATTTGCCTTCTCTCGATTTCACTTTCCTTCTCTACAGAGAGGGAATAAACGATAGTGACCTTCTTTGTTAGATGTTTTGAGATATGTAGAGAAGGGCAAGGCATTCATCTGCTCTCAGCCTCTCCAGAGATACTGCAGCACAAATGGAATTCAGTCAAAGGGCCTCAGACAGGAGCAAGGTTTGCCAAAGGAGAGTGTGCTCTCTGGAAAACAGAAACTGAAGGGATGAAAATAATCAGAGCACATCAAAAAAGAGGTAGATGATCCCAAGTAGAAAAGACTTCAAGATGTCCACAAATGTTTTAAAAGTTTCAGGGAGGATTTTCAAAGTCCTCCTAGGCAATCTACTTACTAAATAATAAATAAGGTGAATATCATAGGAATAGTAAAAGAGAAAAGCCAAGTGAAAGACCTATACCAGGATAAGATTGTTACAGCCTGGAACCATTTCTCTGGAGTTCAGGGAGAAAAGCTTTGACCTAGACAACACCCAGTCCTTCTTTTCCCATGATACTAGTATTTCTCACACTGCATTTTATAGGGGCTGTGCTAGCTGAGGGTCTGTATATCAAACCTCTTATAAGGATCATCAAATTGTCCTGCATGATGGGGTTTTCTCCCTGCCTGGATGAGAACACTAATGAACGTAGCATCTGAAAAAAAGCTAACGATACAAATAATAGCAATAGTAGTAGCAGTAGTATTAGTAGCATTAATAATGGTAGTAGTTTGACCCCAGTGAGAAGAAAATAAAATATTAATAAAGGATGAAGTGTTATTTTTCATGCCATAGCTGAAACATTGAGTCATCTACTGCAAATATGCTCCCTATACCTGTGTCAATCTATAGATATGCATGAAACACCTCCTTCTGTAGAGAAAGTGAATAGTCTAGGACCCCTCAGCAACAGGGTAAAAAGGTTTACTGCTGCTTCTTGTAATACAAGAACTGGGAAGGTCCCAGCAAAATTATTAGGCAACAGTCTCAAACCAAGCCAGAAGAAATTCTCCTCTTTACACCTGCCCCCAGTTGCAAAATCAAATGTGAAACTCATTGTCACAGGATGCTGTGGAGATAAGAGGTATCGATAGGCTTTGAAAAGTACAAGGAACATCCTGGTGCGAGTTCAGCAGTGCTGTTAAATAGCAGGTCCAGAAGTAGGCTCCAGCTCAGGAACTCAGCAAATCGCCAATAATTTCATACTCCATTTTTAAAGTAATTTCTTAATCATCCGTTACTGTTTGTTCCACATCAGGTTATTTTCACGTTTAGTCTGATCTAGTACCTGAGCTGTCACTCAAACTTAAAGTGCATAACAGTTTGTATTATTTTGTATTTTAACAGAAAAAAAGACTTCATGAAGCAGTACGATCAACAAAAGAGAAAATCAGACTGAAAAAGACCCAGGAGATGCTCATGATAGACACTGGCACAGTATGTTATGTCTGTGCAGTACCTATAAATAGCTTCTTTATTTTTATAGTCACAGTAAGGTACAGTATATGTCACCTCTGAAATTTAATGAACCCAGCATTCCAGGAAATTAAAGTAAAAAGGTAGACCTTAAAGTGTATCTTTAAAGATGTCTCAGGCAATTAATCTTTTCCAGTAGGGAAACTGGCTTTTCTTAGTTTTTAGGTTCACTAAAGATATATCCACAATATTATCCTATATAACATGTTGTCTTAAATACTGACATATCAGCACATAGGCACAGGGAGCTGATATTTAATCTTTGGTGAGAGAAAAGAGTAACTTTGAGATGGCTGAGGGAGGACAGCTGGTTTTGCCTGTAGATTAAGGGAACAAGGCAAAGTTCTTCAAGTGTTTGGTCTTATGGATGTGGAAGGTTATAGATATCTCTTTTTTTTTTTTCCCTGTATTATTTTATGGTGTCTGTACTTGGCAGAAACTCTGGTTAAATTTCACAGTCACTCTGTTGCCTTGCTTTTGTCCCTTCCTTGCACATCATCTTTCTTACCCTGTCTATGGGAACCCTTGTGGAGAGTGGGCGACAGTAATGCCCTTTGCTTTAAAGTCAGGGCTCCTGAACCTAGCTTACTCAAGTCTCAGCATTAACTGCATGCTGATCCAGGTGCTAATGTCATCCAGGACCCAGTCACAAGCTGCTGGTTATGTGACAGCCGTTGTACACATGGCTGTACAGTGAGTTTAATAGGGTTTCTTTACTTCATTTTTCTCTTGGATTAAAGGCAAATTGAGAGAGTTCATACAACCTACTAGTTGAAACTAATATGCATGTAACTATAGGCATATGAATGACAATCTGGTCCCAATTTTGAAGAATATCTTTTTTCAAATATTTGAACCTTGTGGAGGTCTACCAAGAACAGGGCAGAGTTTTTGGGTGGTTGGTTTGTTTTTCTCCCTGCTCCTTTAGAAGAGGTGCCTTAGCCTTTATCAGGCAGAGGGAATTTCATGTTAAGGTATGGCAGGCTATAGTGTGCTGTAGGATAGGCATTACTCCTTATGTTATTCAGACTGACTCCCTCAAAAGATATAGTTTATGCATTTTCAACCTCACCCCCACTCACCTTCAGTCCTGCATAGGACAAGCCCAAGAATAAAATAAACCAGCTTTATTAAGCAAGATTTATGGTCAGGTTGTTACCTGCAAAACTGCAAATAGGTTACAATCAAAGGAATATAACTGCAATCTTCAAGTAAATTTAACAGTTGAATATTTTTCCAGTTGCTTAGATTTTATTACCTTTGTATTCCTAAGGTATTGTTAGGAATCCATTATGAAGCTGCAGAAGTATCCTGCTTTTTAGATTATGCCCCCAGGTATGAAACATTTGTCTTAGCACTGGACACTCAATTATATCAGCTGGGCTTCTAAGTTATTTTTAAGACAAATGAGGTGTTGAAGCATATGAAAGCATACACAACTGTTACTTTGCTGGTCAAAACATTTCTCATATATCTCACTTCTCTTGCGGGATGCCTTTTGTTTGTTTGTTTCTTTGTTTAATAGTACCTGCACTTCAGGTGGAGTTTTAAAAAGGACATGTAGAGGACATGTAAGAAGGCATCCCACTGTTCCAGTACGTAGAACATGTTCATAAAACCTTCTATGCCTTTATTGTATTTCATGTGTTTCTTCTATTAAAATTTGCTGTTCAGCTATTTTGCCAAGCTGGTATGGAGTGTATGCATGTTGTATCAACAGTGCAGGGACAGATTTAGTAACACATAACTTTGTCTATAGACTTCATCCATCCTGCACACTAACTCTTCATTTTAGGGCCTCTAGTGTGACAGGTGATTTATGCTAACCTCATGACTGCAAAAACCTAGAGTTAAAAGGATGGACAAGATTATCAGTAATTCATCAATTACTGAGGAATTGATTCCCATCATTTGCAATTATCTAACCATAGGCTAGCTTTTCATCGCCAAGTCAGCCTTTTTGCTCCGCACCCTCTCCTGATGAACTTCTGGCTTCTCAGCCAAGCTCCCAAGTCAGAGCCCAGCTGCCACACAAGAAGCAACAAGTCACCTGAGTTTAAGCCTAGTACTGAATCAGCAAGAGCAGTAAATCAGTCTTTGGAAATGCTTCCTCTGGAAAGGGACATTTCTCCCCTGTCACTGCCTTTTTCATATAATATCAATTTCACAGATGAACACCAGAGATGCCTACTGATGTGAATCTACCTGCTATGGAAAAATGCCCAAATATAAAAAGAACAATGAATTAAACTATTCTTTTTTTTTATTCCACAAAGTATAAGTGGAACAAACAGGATTTTTCTTTGGTACTTTAAAAAATGTAACCACTTTAAAGCTTATCTAAACTTGCAGTTTGGCTTAAAGACCTGTCATCTCTCACTAGAAGGACAGTTTCTGTGCTTTTTTTGCCTCTTAAATTTAGCCAAAGAAATTGAAAACCACTCACAGAATTGTCCATGAATGATGACCAATTCTGAAAGTCTTGTAGGTCAGAGATTTGAGTGCATTCTGGAGCATTTCTGTGAACTGAGCTTTCACAGAATTCTCCTTGGAAACAATGACAGGTTAATAAGCTATTTTTCTTTAAAAAAAAAAATTGCAGAAAGTTGAACTTCTTGTACACTCTTCCAAATCAGGCATGACATATTGTTAGTTGGAGATATCCTGCATCTTGAAAACTAAAAGAAAGTTATTCGCAACTATTATTTCCATGGGCTGAACAACCTCTAAGTATCCACATCATCTTACACCAGTTGATGCACACTATTGCTTTAGAACGGCCTGATTGCTATCAAGGAGACAAAGTCAATCATACTCATTCTTTACTCCCAGAAGTAAAGTAGGTGTGATTTCTGCACAGCAATGCAGGTACCTCAAAGCTCCTTTCAAAGTGCTGTATTCCACAGTGGTCATTTTGAGGCTGTTTGGGCTGACCATTTATTAGTTACTGTCAAGAATATCAAGGCATTAAGAGTTTCACAGAGATCAAGGGTATTGCCTGAAGCAAAGCCATATATGCAGTGAACTCTTTAAAAAAAAGCTTTCTTTGATAAAAGGCAAAAAAGGGGTGAAGTGCATTATTCAAGGTCATTCTGAAGGAAAATGAGGATGCTGAAGAGAGAGACTGTGGTTCATGGCCATAGGACCATGATCCTTCTTTAGGTTCACGGGTTTCCCAGTGCTCCCAAGTGAGGCACCCCTGCATTACATACTGCAAAGCACTCCTAAAGCAGATACTGCTAGGATGATAAAACTGTTCTGTTGTATTAGCACAGTAAACCTCCCTCCGTGCAGGAAAAGGTAATCTATCCTTCTGTAAACACAATTCTGCTGCTGTCATTAGGGTTGTTTCTTCTGGTCCACCTGTCTCTACCTTCAAACTTTCTCAAGCCCTCAGCAACAACACCAAGGACGCTAATGGAAAACAATGGTATATTAAGGGACCTCCATCTCTTTAGCTCAACAAAGAGAAGGTGGTGGACAACTTTTGTCTGTTAGACATAGATATAGATTTAGAGAAGTGTGACAACAGGGAGCTCTTTAGCTCAGCAGAAACAACACTTTGGTACTTAAAAAGCATAAACTAAACAAATTTAGACTAGAAATAAGATCCAGAAAAAGTAATTTCCTGTGCTATTTACCTGGAGAAAAATTTCTTGCACTCTAGGGAATTTCCTAACCAAGACTGGACGCTATTTTACAATATACACTAATATTTCAGAGAGTCCTTAATTCAGGGATTAACTATGTGTGTGTTATACAAAATGTCGTATTGTGTTATTAGGGTCTGGCTTTAAAATCTCCGAACTACTGGAAATGGTAAAGGTTTACTCCAAAAGATAGTGGCCTAGGGAAAAATGGGATCGATGCGTCTGCTTTGGGGACCAAGCATATGCAGCAGAACACTTAAATGGTGCCTTATTACAAATCCAGGGGGAAGAATTTAAACCTGTCTCTAGGCCCTGACTGAAGTGAGAATCCATTGCACTGTGAAAAAAAATCTAAAAAACTGTGGCTCTGCCTGCTGTGGCTATAAAAAGCAGCATGCCCAGTTGAGATCCCTATAAGCAGCTCTCTGAGATGAGTGTCTGACCATGCCATGCCTGTACATACATGGCATCTTTTACCTGGGCAGTGGAATGCTGGTCTGAGCAGGCAGCTGCCTTCTCTGATATGCATCCTGTCTTGACCAAGAAAAATTCATATTCCTGGCCAACCATCAGTGATTTTGCCCTCATTGCTCCTCCTGCTTGTATGCAAGGAGGCTCTGCAGCTGCTTCTCAGAGCGGAATTCAACAGCATCACTCCTGCTCCGCTACTTTCACTTTTACTGTACCCTGTTTTGGCCAAGGCTGTATCTACCCAGTGCAGCTCATCTCTTTTCTGCCCAGTGCTCTTTATACCTCTTGCATCTGCACAAAGACGGATAGCTTCCTTGGAATTTGAGACACCCCTTAACATTTGTCTTATGATGTCCTTATCCCTACTAAGAAGGTGGATCCAGGGAGTTACGCTTCCTTCATCTGCCCCATTGCTTGGTGTTGGTCTGTGGCACTCCTATGATACCCCAGTGCTTTCAGCAAGAGAATGACCTGTGAATCCAAAGTTTCCATTGATAGTAAATAAAATCTACTCTAATAAAATCTAATCTAATCTAGTGTAAATTCTATTATATATTAATATATACAGTTTAATGAATACAGTTATATATATTATAATACATTATTATACTACACTATGTATTATACTACACTATACTATGTTGCAATATAATTATAAATCCATTGCAGCAGGAAGTTTTCTGATTTGAGAGAGAAAGAAGAGATTGGAGATGAATAAATTATAGATTAAAAGGGAAGTAACAAATGGACTGCAATGGCTCAGAAAGCATGGGAATTTGAATTTTTATAAGGATTTATTATGTTTACTGTATCTGCCTTAGTAAAACCTGCAACTGCCTGAGCAAAACTTTTTTTCAGCTGACATAGCACACAGCATTTATTTTTCTCTTTTTGCTAAAGAAAGGAGAGGCTTTTTATGAATTAGTTTACTGCAATACTAAGTTTTATATTATCTATAAACTAAGGTAGTAAAAAAAGTCACATCATTTTAACCTTGAAATGCAATAGGGAATGTGGTGGACGTGTAAAAATTTAATGCCCTCCAGCGTCTGGTTAAGTGGTCACTGCTGATGATTGGGAGTTTGCATCTGTCTCATAGTAGTATATTTTCATTTCATTTTCTTCCAGAGGGATCTCTCAAGTTTGGGCTGCATTTCCAAAGCAGTTAGGCCATGCAACTAGTCTGCTGGTGAGAAGATGAGCAGATCCTGACTGCAGCTTTTTTGGCAGCCTTGAAGGTCAGTTAAATACTGAGCACGTCTCACACATCTAAGAGTTTTTTTCATTGTGCTGTTCATCTTGCAAACAAGTTATTTCATCTGGGGACAAAAAAAAAAAAAGCGCATTTACGCCTGGTAGTTGGCATTTCTCCCTCAGACCCCAGGACCTAGAGCTGTTCAGGTGCATCTAATACCCATCTAAATGAAGTCGGTGTCATGAGTTGCAGGTGTTTCATAAGTATACAACATGATAATGCCCTTGCTATACAAAGAGTTATGGCTTTTACAGTACCTCACTTCACTGCTGCATTCTGGAAAAACAAAGGATAAATAATTCATCATTAAAAGAAAACAATGTTAAAATACTTTTTAATGCAAATTCCCACTTCAGTCAGTGACAGTTTTGGATGAAAATGGTCTGAATGAACCCAAGAATTTCCCCTTCTTTTTATCTTCTTGTCTTAGATCAAAGCAAATACGCAAAGCAAACACAGACTCTCTGTTTGAATAGAGTAAACAAGGCAGTTTCATAAGCATGGGTTTTGAAGAAAATGATGCAGGTGTTTTACTCTTTTAAACTATTTTGATAGTATGTAAAGCCAAGTCAACTTTAGCTGAGCTGGTTGTTTTGGATACCCAGGTATTTATCATTTTCCAAAAATGTCCATTTTCCTCTGAGTTCATCCTTGTGTTTGTATAAAATATTACCTCGTCTTCTCTCTGACCATAACAATCCTGACAATAAAAGATGACGCAGTAAATGTCCACGCTCTATGTGTTTGTGTGTGTAAATGTGTCTGTTTGTAGTGCTTGCAAATCCTATGGGATGAGAGCTGCCATATAAATGTAAATATAAGTCATGGTCTTCTTTGAACTGCTGACCCTTTGCCGCTGTCTTTTTTGACAGGATAAGCAGCACGAATAACAATGACATGATAAATCCTACTCCTTGATAATTTTTCAAAACCTAGGCTATCTTCATATATTTAAGGACTTATTGTTGAATTCTGTTTTCAAAGTGAAAAACAAATAAAAGGCAAAGTTTAGGCTAGAATAAATTTTCAAAACCAGCTCTGGACTTGTGTCTTTGATTTGCAATTTCAGAAATGAATTATGCACCTCTGAATGTAACTCTTGCTGAAAGGCAAGAAAACTGGGCTACTTTTTATTTTTTAGACCTACCATTTTTTCTAGCTTTTTTTCCTGCTGGTTATTTTCCATAGGCATAAAGTCCATTGTCCACAAAAAGTTCTGCTGCTGATTTCTTTGGAACTTCATGCACTCACAAACATTGCCTCAAATATTGTGTTTCATCAGTATCTGGGCTTGCATTTCTAACCCAATACTTTATGTGAGACACATAAGCCAAGTCTTGCTTGTCTGTGAAATTTCATAGCATTTTATCCAAATACTAAATAAATTCTGACACCTAACAACTCCATATGCAAAGAATTTTTATTACCATGCTCCCTTCTTTTACTAAGAAAGACAGACAAGGTAGCAGTTCATATAAGTTTACTGATTCTTGCTTTTTTACCCACATAAATAGAAATTACATTACAATTGTCTGAACTTGAAACATAAGTTGTTTGGATTTTTGGACATCATCAAGCCTCATAGATGTCACTGTAACATTAAAGCAACTAGAATGAACTGGTGCTGCTAAAACTTGCACTAGCAATTTTAGAGTTTGCAAATTTGGAGGTCTTGTTAAGGTCAAGTTAAAAAGGAAGGTGCCTCTAATATGCTCAGTAGTAGGTCAAATTCTCATAAAAAGTTGGTGTTACTGCTTTTTTTTATTTTGTGAGCTGATTCAATGTATTTCTTCCTGGCTCCCTTCTTTTTGGCCCATGGCTTACTGGACCTGAACCAGCGACTCCCAGGGGCTGAGAACAAAGACTTCCTTATACTCATTTTTTGCCATCTCCATTGTGTGCCACCAGCTTGGCAAGCTGGTTTGATGACACAAGCTATTCCCAGCATAATCCATCTAGTTGTCTTTTCCCAAAGGGAAAAAAATCACTTTTATTAGAGGCCAAAAACGATAGATGCCACTGGGATCACAGGACTGTTTATTTTTTTTTTTTTCATTCGACTAAACTAGGAGTGCCAAGACTTAAAGGGTTTCTCAGGAAAGTGACTGTCACTATGGTTATGCATGGAAGCTAATATCCATTTTTAGCTTTTGACCCTTTCATTCAAACTTTGGATTTTAATAGTAACAATCCTGAGTGCTTAGAAGGGACTGTGACTTCATCAAAGAACAAATATTATTGCATAGTACAATTAATACCTTATGAATCAAGTTTCATCCAAGAACTAGTTCTTATGTCTTTCTACACTCTATTCTTAAGAAGCAAATTGAGTGAATCTAACACCCACTTACTGCAACCTAGCAAAAAGAATGGGAAGAAGTCAGACTGGCATAAAAAAGTTTTCACAGTGATTCAGAAATGCCAGATTTGAGTTCCTTTGCAACATAAGGGTCACTGTATTGTTTCAGGGGCACCTTGCAGGTTGCATCTTTTCTCCAACATCCAGCAAAGTTAATGAAAGCTCAAGAAATCTTTGCTAAAAGTGGAGGGGTTAACTCAACAGTCATTGCATTGTCTAAAAGAGATTGAATTCACCTGTGAAGCAGACAATATATTCCCTTTTAAAATGTTGTAAAATTCTGGTGCTGCCATAAGAACATGCAGAACAGGTCCCGCCTCTCTGCTGCCAGGCAGTAGAAGAAGTGTGCAACTCAAAGAAGGGTACAAGAATAGACTAAGTCCATAACGATGCCTACCCAGGCCTCTGTCCCAAATGCTGTCTGCACATTATGGCCGCTTATCTTTCCATATGTGTCCATCTGTCTTATTTTTGGTGCCTCATCTAGGTAACAACTACTTTCTCTCTGCTGCCATCAGTTTCTTTTAGAAGAAAGCTAAGGCAAGAGGAATATTATTTTTTGAATTCCTTCTATGAACTTTCTTGCCAACTTGGCTTTTACAGGTTTATTTCAATGCAATTGTTCTTGGAAGCCATGGACAGAATTCATCTCACCACAATGCTGGTATCTACATCTGAGCCAGCCAGTGGTAGACACTGTCAGGGAGGAATTCAACTCATCTGTCAGTTTTAGACATTAACTTCAGGATAAGATTACTCAGGTCCTAATATGTTCATTTCCCTTTTTGGGTTCTGAAAGGAACCCAAGATATACAGAATGTGGATGTATATACATATATATATGTCACTCAGTAATTATATAGACATATGGGAAGCCAAAGATCAAATATAGGCATCTGTATTTGGAGAGAACAGTCCTGTGCAATGACTATGTCAAAGCAGAATGGTTCTTGAGTGCAGGACGATATGACAGGATGTGCTGTCTAAACAGTTTGTGTCCTTTTCTTGTTTTTTCTTTTTTTTTTCTTTATTTTTTCTTTCTTTTCCTGCAACTAAAATAAGAAACTCACTTTTCCACAGAGATTTTCACATTTTTGTAAGTAAAAATTAAAATATTTTGACCAGAAGCTAAAAAAAAAAACATATCATGTGGCATGTTTCATCAGACATATAGTTTACTCCCCTGTATTTCTGTTTCCTACTACAGATCTGTACTGACTATAGCCTCTATATGGCATCACCAGTTCTTTCTTCAGGGCAGAACAAAAGACAGCATTGAACTCTTCTCTGAACAGGCAAGAGAAACTCATCTCAAAGAATTTGTTCCCTAAGCATTTTGTTCAAGGTAACTTAAACTGCTGAAACAAGTTCTAACAGTTAATTGCAGATTTTAGAGTTGGTGAACATGTAAAGTAGCTCTGAGCCCTATATGGTGA